>NW_013665809.1:428080-429529 GCF_000517525.1 Limulus polyphemus | reverse complement strand
GAGCGCCTTATCCACCTGGCCATGCGTCACATATCTGCAGGATATAAATATAGTAGCTATATACATTATACAACCATATACATAACATGCGGCATGTTTATCACCAAGCATCATAGTGATCATACATGCTGTACCATTATCAATGATAACGTTGTGGCAATGATATCAGGAGCAATAGCCATTCAATCTGCATGAAGCCAATCCAAATTCCCAACAGAGCATCATACACCAACTACGTATTTCATTAAACTAAACTGTTTCAAATAGAAAAGTATTGCTATTATACAGATTTATGTCCATGATAGACATAAAAAACTAAAGAAACAAGATGATTAAAATTGTTCATTTAAAAAGGGGAATAGGGATCTTGAAAAAATACAGAAATAAAATAGGTAGCTAGAAGTGAAAATGCAATCGCTAAAAAGTAAACAAATAAGCTTAACGTTTAGTATATAGTGTTGAAATTATTTCCTTAAGTACAAGTCCCTATTTTGACTCCAAGTCTAAAAGCTGTGATATTTAGGAGAGTCGAAATAGGAACTTGTAGCTTGAAGAAATAATCTCAATATAATGCTAAGACACCTGAGTATCATATTTGATACATAACTACATTTATTTGACATGCAGCTAATGCTCATGAATGTGGCAATAGGAACTGGTTGTTTGATTCAACGTATAAGATTACAAGAGAGCTTCATATGAACATCACACGTGACTCTCAAAGCACATGTGAATGATGCTAGGTTAAGTGGACTGGACTTGGTAGTTTTTTTATCAATTAATCCAAAAGCATCCGCCCAATGATAGGGCATGTTATAACAGTGGGGTTATTTTGGTGAGAATAAAATAGCACTTTGACTAAAGTTCAAGATGACAACCTGATCACGAAGCAAGGTCGCATCCTTGCTAGAAATGATGTAACAGCTAAAAGTAGGTCCATAAGAACGAGACAAAAATTAAAAGAAGATCAGTAATAAGTTTGATTGAAGACAAGATCAAGAATCTATTGGAGATGTACAGAGGTATTACAACAGCAAGACTGAAGAAGTAAAAAGGACACCAACAAAGTAAAAAACAATGTAAAACAGGAAATCTATAATGTGCAGCAAAATTATAAAAACAGGTTCAATGAGGTAGAAAAACGTAATTGACAGAATATAATGTTTTGGAAAGGAATTGCAAAGATCAAACCAGTCACATCTCTTTTTGCATCTGCTCAAAAAATTTCAACCTAAATCACCATTTACTATTAAATATGGAATAGGAGAACCTATTTTGTCTACACTGTTACCACTACTGCTCATAGCCTGGTGGTTAGGGCACTCGACTCCCAATCAGAGGGTCGCGGGTTCGAATCCCCGTCACACCAAACATTTGATTCAACGTATAAGATTACAAGAGAGCCAGGGGCGGATTGGCCTATCAATTTTGGGCCGATCCACATAAAAG
>NW_013665809.1:418069-427117 GCF_000517525.1 Limulus polyphemus | reverse complement strand
CCGGGCCGCTTAGCCAACCCAATCCGCCCCTGAAGAGAGCTTCATATGAACATCATACGTGACTCTCGAAGTACATGTGAATGATGCTAGGTTAAGTTACTTTCACTCAAGAGAAAATGTAAGGTTAGGATAAATGCAACAATTTTTTAATAAATTATTTATATTTTAGTTACCCATTGCATAAATTTTCCGACAGATGAATAATGTGTATTAAAAAAAAGCTTTATGGAATAACAACAATAAAAAAAAAAACTAGAGAAAGGGTTAAATATTTTTACAATTATTGGAATCACGTTCTCGTGGGTGCCATTTACAACTTAATTCGACGAAGTTAATTTGTAGATCGTAAATATTGAATGAGTAATAATAATGCTTAAAATAAGCGCAGTTAGAATATAATATAAAATATAACTCTAGATCGTTATCTTTAATGGAACAATGTCTTAACACACATAATACAACGAATCACATTTTCTTAAAAGTCCAGATTTAAACTTTACTTTCTGAGAATTAGCACGACAATAAAATGAAATTGAACATTTATATATATATACATATGACGTACTTTAGACATTGTTAAATAGCCAAAATAAAAACAAAGAATAAGTAATTATTTGTTGTTATTAAATACAAGTTATTCTTTGTTGTTGTAAATCTTAATTTTGAATAAATATAAAAAGTATCTATTTCATCTGCCAAGGCCCCTGATCAGTTGCCGTCGCTCGCCCCCTGTCCACGAACCTGACAGCTGGCGGAGGTAGGTCGTCATATAAAAAAAGGTGTAACGCAGCTACGTTATAGTTATAACAAAACCATGTTTTTTGTTATGTTTTAGTAATCAGTCTTTTCATAAATATGATAAAGCGTTTAAAGCTGTTATTACGAATTAAAAAGAGTTGACCAGCCAGCAGATATTTTACTGCCCCCCAGTGGCACAGCGGTATGTCTGCGAACTTACAACGCTGGCCCGGCATGGCCAGGTGGTTAGGGCGCTCGACTCGCAATCTGTGGGTCGCGGGTTCGAATCCCCGTCACACCAAACATGCTCGCCCTTTCAGTCGTGTGGGCGTTATAATGTGACGGTCAATCGCACTATTCGTTGGTAAAATAGTAGCCCAAGAGTTGGCGGTGGGTCGTGATGACTAGCTGCATTCCCTCTAGTCTTACACTGCTAAGTCAGGGACGGCTAGCGCAGATAGCCTTCGTGTAGCTTTACGCGAAATTTAAAAACAAACTTACGACGCTAGAAACCGGGTTTCGATACCCGTGGTGGGCAGAGCACAGCTAACCCTTGTGTAGCTTTGTGCATAATCAAAAACAAACAAATAGATATTCTACTTCTAGTACTAAGCGTTAGGTGAGATTAGGGTTAAATATTCCTTATGCCTTACCTTTCGTGATATTATTTACTGTTAGGTCGCAAACATTCAATACACCCAGTACTTTTAGACTCAAATCCAGTCGGTTTTTATTCCAATATTGGTATATTACGACGACTGGGACCCACCAAGGCTTAGATCACAGTGAAACGAATTCTGCGAATGACACCAGTCTTACCATGTTTTTTAGCATTGCCAATTGGCCAGTACCAAACGTTGGCGTGTCATTTTGCTACAGATGGAATTACGTGGTATGACTGACATGAGTAAATAATAAAAAAAAAAAACAACACACACACTTCGAAACAGCTGCGCAGCCCATGGCTATTTCTGTACTACATGTAACGCCCGTACTTCTGTGTTATTAAAATACGGCGCTGTTTTATAACTACCTTAACTGCACGAAGTTTTATTATCCATATATAATGCAGCAGTTGACGCTTAAACAGGAAGTTTAATATATATATACATATGTGCCAGTTCAACAAAGAGTTCGAATTATTGGTTTATTTTCTAGTGGATGTTCATTGATGTTATTCTCAGTTCTCCTGTCGAGTTCCCTTTGGTTCCAGAGGATGAGACGGGACAGATGATAGCAAAGTATTTATTCTGTTTAGTGATATTGGACTCGGTGGCAAAATAGTAGATGACGTCTAATATCAGTACATCCACGTATACACATGTGACATTGTACATGTGTATAGTTTGGTTTGGTTTTTGAATTTCGCGCAAAGCTACACGAGGGCTATCTGCGCCAGCCGTCCCTAATTTAACAGTGTAAGACTAGAGGGAAGGCAGCTAGTCATCATCACCCACCACCTACGAATAGTGGGATTGATCGTCACGTTATAAGGTCCCTACGGCTGAAAGGGCGAGCACGTTTGGTGGGACGGGGATTCGAACCCGCAACCCTCAGATTGCGAATCGAACATGTGTATAGAAAATAAAGATCACGTTTTTCTTAAAGATTTTGAGCTGATAGGCGCAAAAATATTTTCAGAAGACGAATTAACGACACTTACGATAATATATGCCAAAATACAATACCTGACATTTGCTACAGAACTTATGCATTTTATAAATGTATAATTAGAAATGGATTTTGATGTCAATTCATTTCTTATTCAATAATTAATTATATTGTAATATTTAATTAAATGATATGAATTAACTCCAGACCCCAAGTGTTCGCCGTAGAATGTTACTGCAGATTCGTAAATCTTTTAGTCGCGCGTACTGAAGACTTCTTAGGCTTGAACTTTTACTTTCTCATTTAGTCCTACATTTTGTCATTTAGTGTATGCTCATGTTTTAGATTGGAAAGTCAAACCATGACACTGTTTTTACTTACGTTTTTATAAAAGAAATATATTTTGCAAGCTGTATTTTCAATGTTTTAATCTAGATGTTTGCTAGATAGAGTCAATAATGATGAGGACAATGTACTCGTCTAGAAATTTTATGAAATATGTAGAAACGAGGGTTAATAATAAGTACAAGGATAGGTGAAGGAATGAGCAGATAATGAGTAGTGAGTTATAGAGTGATTCAGTTCAGTGTTAGTAATGAGATACTGCGTGTATTGTTAAAGAAATTAAAAACTACCAAGTCCAGTCCGCATAATCAAAACGAAATAATTTCTTCAGTAACATTTGCTACAGACTATGTTCACTTTGACACATGTTGTAGACCTAATTTCACAATTAACGTTTCAATATAAACTACAATACTAATGTTAACTATACTTAACTTACAAAGAAGCTTACTTAGAGAAAAACTACCAAGTCCAGTCCGCATAATCAAAACGAAATAATTTCTTCAGTAACATTTGCTACAGACTATGTTCACTTTGACACATGTTGTAGACCTAATTTCACAATTAACGTTTCAATATAAACTACAATACTAATGTTAACTATACTTAACTTACAAAGAAGCTTACTTAGAGATCAATTAATCCAAAAGCATCCGCCCAATGATAGGGCATGTTATAACAGTGGTGTTAGAAGTGGGATTATTTGGATGAGAATAAAATAGCACTTTGACTAAATTTCAAGATGACAACCTGATCACGAAGCAAGATCGAATCCTTGCTAGACATGATGTAACAGCTAAAAGTAGGTCCATAAGAACGAGACAAAAATTAAAAGAAGATCAATAATAAGTTTGATTGAAGACAAGATCAAGAATCTATTGGAGATGTACAGAGGTATTACAACAGCAAGACTGAAAAAGTAAAAAGGACACCAACAAAGTAAAACAGGAAATCTATAATGTGCAGCAAAATTATAAAAACAGGTTCAATGAGGTAGAAAAACGTAATTGACAGAATATAATGTTTTGGAAAGGAATTGGTAAATGCAAAGATCAAACCAGTCACATCTCTTTTTGCATCTGCTCAAAAAATTTCAACCTAAATCACCATTTACTATTAAATATGGAATAGGAGAACCTATTTGGTCTACATTGTTACCACTACTTCTCATGGCCTGGTGGTTAGGGCACTCGACACGCAATCAGAGGGTCGCGGGTTCGAATCCCCGTCACACCAAACATGCTGGCCCTTTCAACTGTGGGGGCATTATAATGTTTTGGTCAATCCCACTATCTGTTGGTAAAAGAGTAACCCAAGAGTTGGCGGAGGGTGGTGTTGACTAGCTCCCTTCCCTCTAGTGATGGCTAGCGCAGGTAGCCCTCGTGTATCTTAGCCATCTGTGACTGTAGGACCTTCCTGGACTACTTCAGTCGTGTTACTAACAAATCAAGTTTCATAATTTAGCTGGTCGGTTCTACAACATCATCCAATTGAGAAACTAATGAACTTTGATGGAAAGATATCATGAGAGGGATATCAGGCTCAAAAATAATTTCCAAAGAGAATGGGTGGAATAGTGTACAGAATAACTGTCGGATTTGTTTGCAAGTGAACAATTTATAGATACTATAACAGATGAGGATATGAAAAAGAGTCGCAAACAAAGTGGGTATACATCTGCTGTTTGTGATGGAACTTGAATTCAGATTAACAACTAAAGACACCATCTAGAAGTGATGGGATCGTCAGATTAAGTAGTATTGAAGCATTACATACCTCTGATATCAACAGTCTAGAAGAACTGAAAGACATCTAGTCATGCAGAATGGAGGAAATAAACCGTAAGATCATGGGTGTTTCAAGTGTAACTTGAAAAGACATATTGCTAGGAACTGCAGACAAAACCTGTAAGAAATAACACCTCATTGTAAACAATATTAGTAAATGTGAGAAACGTGATCACAGCTGAGACAATGGGGAATCAAAAGTTGTTAATACATCATGGTCACAATACTCTAAAGACGAGTCTTTGAGCACATCCAGGTCAAAGGAACGAAAAAAAGAGCTAATTTTAATATCATGCATCACCCAGGGCAGAACCATAAAGACTGTGTTAATGAATAATGTAAACACTGTGAAAAGAGCAAACCACAAGACAGTCAAGATTACCAACCTAAAGTACAACAGTGTATGATCCAAGATGTGACGTTCATAAGTGATGAGTAATTAATGTGGTCGAATACTCAACTGAAAGATTCTTCGACAAAAAACAAAACAAATTTGAAATTAATTATTCAGCTGATCAAGAACAGTGTGGAAAAGCCCTTGTGCATGCAGTCACTCCATAAACCCATAGGTAAAAATGTACTAGGCACAGTTGGATTCATTATCCGTGCAAATGGCTTTTTTATGCTGTAAATGGAAAAATAACAGTGAACAGAAACAATGACTATGATTAATACTTCCGCAATCTCTATAATCCGAAACTCTATGTCTTTTCCATGACATCCCAACAACTGGACATTGAGGTGTTAAGAAAACACTGGAGAAACTAAAAGAACATATTTATTAGGTTGGATGTCAGAGATATGTAGAGAATTGGTGTAAATAATATGAAGAATGTTGTGAGCAAAAGAGTCCATGAAAGAAATAGCATGGGCAACTACAGTGATAATGTAGTGGGGCACCACTTGAGAGAGTTACTGTCTATGTGTTTGGACCTCTACCACAGAGTAACAATGGGAATAGATACATCAGGATTGTGAATAACTAGTTCACCAAATGACTAGACACATATACTATTCCTAAGAAAGAAGCAGAAATTTTAGCAAAGAGACTCGTCAATAAATACACTTCAAGATTTGGGGTACCTATGGAACTTTACTCAGGTCAGAGAAGGAACTTTGAATCAGCCTTATTTATGGAAATATGTCAGATTCTTGAAATAAAAAGACCAGGACAACAGTCCTTCATACAGTTTCTGATGGCATGGTGGAGAGATACAACCATAAGCTATTAAAATTAATCAACCAATTATGTAGATGAACGTCAGAAAACAGGGGATGAAGATCTTCCACTATTATCGATGAGCTATGGTACAGCAGTATATGAAGCTATTGACAACACACCATCATCACTAAGGTTTGGAAAGATGTTAAAGTGTCATAGGACTTTCTGTACTCAAATCTGGAGGATCGACACTCTGTAGAGTCGTACACAGAATATGCAAAAAGACTAAAAACACCTGGAAAAGATTTAAATCAGCTAGTGATCAAATGAAAGTCGCTATGAAGTTAATGCTGGTAAAATTGAATTTCATGGAGGTGATATGATATGGCTGTACAATCCCTGTAATAAGAAAGGACAAACTTCAAAATTAAGCAGGTATTGGAAAGGGTCACATATTTTACTGAAAACAATCAATGTTCTGGTTTACAGAATCCAGAAGCTTAGGCAGTATGAGACAAAGGCCATTCACTGTGATTGTCCAATGGAAGTATGTTGGTGAAATAATAATGAGCTGGGTACCTTCAGAGAAGAATTTGCTAGTGAAAAGTAGCTTGCTTAAGAGCCCAGGGCTCCTGTCGAACTACTTCGAGAAGACCACTAATGATAGAGCAACCAATGCATTCACTTGACCACTTACCTGGAGAGAACTTCTCCAAAGACAGGACAGTATGTGATGACAAGGGAGAAGAGGCGCCCTCTAATACCATAACTCTTGGTAAAGACAACAAGAAACAAAACAAATACATTTTCAATTAATAGCTTAGTGTACTGTTTGATTTATATATAGTCCACTAATGGGGCAGTGTTGTAAATAGAATTTTTAAATAATCTCAGAGTATTTTCTTGCGTGATTATGTCATCCAAGTATATGAATACGATGTTCCAGGGTAGTTTAGAAACAGCATGTTTCATTAGTAATTGTAACGTAAGAGGTACATTACATAATCCAAATAGTAACACAACAAATTGCCACAATCCAATTCTCGCAGTAAAAACGATATTTTCTCTAGTTGCTTCATCGACTTACACTTGCCAATATCCACTCTTCAGACCAATGTTGAAAACCATTTTGATACAGATAAAGCATACAAAATAGATTCAATCACTGGCAATAGATAGGCATCCTTCTTTATGACTTCAATTGCCTTCAGACAGTCTATGCAAAACCTTGTGGATCCAACCTTTTCCATAAATGCAATATGTAATGCCTAAACACTAGGACTCACTTCTATCACTACTTGTTACTTCATTGGAGGAGTTAATGTTTCGATACTCTCTAATCTTATGATCTCGTAATTTCTAGATGGTGTCTAGTTGTTCATATAAAACATTAAAGGATTCAAGTTTCATCACCAACTGGAGAGCTTCTTTTAAAGATGTATATCTACTTTGCTTCAGCCTAATTTTCATATCCTCATCTGTTGCGCCATCTATAAATTGATCACAGGTTAACAAATCCATCATTTAACATGGAGCATCTGGATAAAATAATTGGGCAAGCATTTCCAAATCTTCCACAAGTTTGTTTAAGGTCTCTTCTTTCCTCTGTACCCCACTGTGGAACATTTATTTGGATACTTTGTTTTCTGGTGTAGCCCTATGAGCTGGAAGGTTTCTTAATATCGTAAAAGTCAGTTTTTTAAATGAGCAACAAGATGAATAGCTCGTTGTTCACTATTTCACCAGTTCGCTCGGAAAATTATTTCAAAGTAGGCCTGATATGCCTTCCATGGTACTTTTCCATCATAGTGTGTTGGTTTCTTGATTGGGTGATGTTGTTGAACTAGCCAGCAACTACTTTCTTGAACTTGATTTGGTACTATCATGACTAGAATAGTTCAGGAATTTCAGCAGTACTGATAACAGGTGTAGACAAATAGGTTCTCCTATCCATATTTAATAGTAAATCTTTGTTTCTTGGGGTTCTTTTAATTTTCCGGTTATTTCTCTTGTTTTTAGTTCGTCTGTTGTTAAGTGCCAATTGTCCTGTGCTATACCCACTGTGAGTATTAAAATCCGAATTTTAACATTATAAGCCCCAGACCTACCAGGGGGGGGGGGGTCCTTGTCTTTCTTTAGATTTTCTGTTTCTTTTTTCTCACTTTTCATTCAGTTTTCTATCTCTTTCCTTTCGAGCTTCTTTTAAGTGTTTTATCACCTCCAGCAAAGTTTCGATCTTAGTTCGTGATCTGGCTATCATATTGAAATTTGCTACAAAATTCTATTTTATTTTTACCAAAATAATTCCACTTCTGACATCAATGTTGTAATGTGCTGTGTCCAGTCCACGTGATGATAACGAGTTGATATGTTTCTTCAATAACGTTTGCTATAGCATAGGATATGTTCACTTGTAGGCCTAGTTTCATAAGTAATGTTTTAACAAAAATTCCGAGGCTAATCGTACATATGCCAAACTTACTTATAAATTTAATTTTAGAATTTCCTTACTAATTGATGGATACAAACATAGACACCCCGATTCTCATTGTCTAAGTCACTGAATTGAATATCTAACTAATTACTCATGAATATACTGAATACTTTACTGATTACTGATTTGCTCACTGTGGCATTTATATCATTTTCGTTTACAACTGTCTACACATAATTTCTAGACCATACTTCCTCATCAGCGTTAGTACCATTTAATAAATAAACATCTGAATGATAATATTAAAAATATAGGTTACAGCAGTAAGATTATGGAAGTTAAAATGGTTAGATAGTGGGTTACTCATAGGTACAGGTTAACGTGAATTACATACACTTTGTTTTTCAGATTGAGTTTACGATTTTGTAATAATACATCTATAGGGAGCCAATAAATCGTCTGGTGGTGCATAGAATGTACACAACTTCGTTGAAGCGATAAGGCACGTGGATACTTTGATGTGTCTTCCTTGTACAAAATGACAATGAACTTAACAGCAGGTGCCATTCATTTGTCAAAGGTAGAGGGAAAATATTATTATTATGGACATAAAATTAGTCACAATTTTTTACACAACAATATTTTAGCGCGAAGTGAACCAACAACAAAGTGCCGATTTCACACAACTCCAATCCCCTATCCTAATTACCTGTTTATTTTTTATTACACATTAGGCAAAAAAAAATCTATGTTTATTCCTAGGAATAACATAAGATTCAAAATTAACTTGGAAAAATCTTATTACAGAAATCAAGAACAAAGTATGACAACGAGCAAATTAAGACTGACATGTAAAAACACAGGAGCCACACCAGAAAACATAATCAAAACTTATAAACAACTAGCTGGAGTATCCATCTCCTGGACGGAAGTTATGTAAATTCATGATTAATGAAAGGTTATCTTAGGAC
>NW_013665809.1:413916-417636 GCF_000517525.1 Limulus polyphemus | reverse complement strand
AGTGGTAAAAAAAAAAAAATACAAATAGGCCCATAAAAACCGCAAAATTGACAATTTCTATGTACCTCCCCATGAATCCAATAAACCTTCATAGCAAATTTGGTGAAGATCTAACTACAAGGGGTGAAGTAGTTACATGGGCATACAACAGGCAGGACTAATATATTTACATACGACCATTTATGGAATGTGCCTGTCCCACAGACAATCACCACAGCCTACAGAGTACCAACAACATATAAATATAAGATTCATGTACAAATAAACAAACATTAAACACACCAAAGACAGACTCGTAGATTGCTCGTTTCAATACTTTGATAAAAATCTATATAAGATGGTGATGATAGCTCTAAGTATATCTCTCCACTCAATTTCTATCATAAGAAAAAGTCCACCTACTTATACTAGACCTTAAAATTATCGGTTGAATTTAGGTATCACAAGTGTATTCATAAGGGTATTTTGTGTGGAATACGTATTTGGTAACTATGTCGAGTGAAACAAGTGACATTTTACTACAGAAGTGTTTGAGAGTGTATACAACCAAATGAAGGGAAGTATTAGTATGGATCTGTTTGTGCGTATATACGATCAAATGAAGAGAAATAGTAAAATGGCCCTAGATGCTATAAGAATTCTATTCATAGACATGGCCCTGAAGAGGAAACTAGTTCAAACTCATGTATCTACATTAATGTTTCAGGCCGTGATTTCAAGAATGTCTCTATGACATTTGATAATTTAATACAACCAGTAAAGGAGGGTGGAAGAAGACTGATTTTATCATGATCCTCTCTGATCGTACAACGACTAAATACCGATACAGTTGTTTGGCTTGGCCCCCCTAATAATTAGTGCATTGCAAGTTGAAAGAATGTATCCTCATGATTAAGTGGAGATAGGGTTATCGCACATGTTAACTTTGATTCGTCAGACGGTAAACAAAATAATTGTATACATAGCTGTGTAGCTGCGCAAGCGCATTAGTGAGCTCATGTACTGAAGTGAGGCAAACACAAACAAATGAAATAACAAACTTAACCTACAGAATATAAGTCCCACTCAGTAGAGCCTAAAATATTAAAGAAATAAAGTAAGAAACAAATTAGAAGTTTATTTCAACTTACGGCAAAGAAAAACTAATAGTTTACACTTTATTGTCAACAAATAATGCAAAACGTCCCAAAGTAATATAAAACGACCAGCCTCACGTGATGTCAGGAATGTCACTATGAAAGTGTATATACGTTGCCAAAGGATGACGTCGATCTTTAGTGTACGTAATCTTGACTAAACGTGCACATTCACACCATTCGAAATCAGTGGCAGATTGGCATTAAAGGACCAGTCCGAGTAATATCATATGCTGCATACTAGCTAAACAATTAAAATGTAAAATAAATTTCTAAGAATACGTTAAATGCACCAGCCCACCGAGCAATTGCCCGGTTTCCTGTTGAGCCAATCCCACCCCTGTTGGAAATCCGTATAGAAAATCTGAGAGCAAAGCCTTTCCATATTCAGTTCCGTATAGAATGATTGCTTTTGCTACTTCAAATATTACATAAAACACAATTATGCTTGTTCTTTCAGCTGAACAAGTTACACTTTTGAACAATGCAACATAAACATTCAGGTGCTTTAATTAATAAAAGACCTAAATAGTTTGATATTTTGAACGAAATAAATATATATAACTAAATAAACATTTATTTTATTTTTCAACTTTGATTCTTATAGATTTTTATTAGAAATTGCACCATGTGAACAAAAACCAGATAAGCTGGGGTATACAATTTGTAACAAGTGTCTCTTTGTTTAAGAGAAAGTTTAGGTAGAAAAGATTGTACTTAACCGGAGTCTTCTTTGCACTGTGTCTACCGTAATAGCTCGAAACACTGTCCAAAACTTGTAAGACATAAAATAAATTATTGTTTTATTTGTTACATTTATAATTTCGATTTAAGTTTTTTATATATATTGCGTTTTTTAAATGTTTGATTGCAGCTTTAAGAAACATGATATAAAATTTATTCTTTTTTTTATCTGATCACTATTCACGAACATCGCGTGACTATTAAAGGTTGGGTCATTATGCGGTATTCTCAGGCGCACTGATTATCGACAGTTAGCAGTCCTGCAAATAACTAGAGGTTTGAACAGGAGAAGATTTACGGACATTAAAACCGAAGATTTTACTCGACTAAGTTACAAAAAAGAGACTAAACACCATATACAATATTTATTTTCAACATCAAGAAGTTAAAAATATATGAGTGCACAGAACATCGGAAATTATAGAAAAAAACCTGGAAATATTCTGCAGAAAAATCTTTGTTCTAAACTGAGAGAGAATGGTATTATATATTCAGGAACAATAACGCCATCCCTCTCAAGTTGAAGGTGCTACCCACGCCAATGGTCGTCCCAAGGAAAAACAGCAGAGCTTAATTCTTTGGCATTTTCTAAAATTAAACACAATAATTAATTGTATAAAATTTGATTATTTCAAACATTGCAGGCAATGTTTCAGCAGAACGTGCAACCATCATCGAGTACAGGAATATATATTGCTGCCAAAACATTGTACCTATTCTTTTAAATAAATGCAATTTTACCTACATTAAGCTGTCGAGTTTTAGTAAATTTATTTACATATTGGTAATCCATTTCTAAAAGTATTAAACGCAAGAATGTTGCCAGTGAACTGTAAATAGATCTCCATTAACATCGCCCGTGAAAAACGTCCAAGAATACCTAAATGGGGCACAAACTTTGACGGTGTGTATAACTAGTACACAAAGTAAGGTAAGTACTGCACAAGGCATGTTATTTATATGTCAAAGTCTGGCAATTGTTGAAAACTTTTGGTAAACTAAACAGATTACCTTTCTAATCTAAACGATAATATGCTACTTCAAGGTACCGAAATTATATCTAAAAAATACTCAGTTTTAAGTCATTATCTGAATTTAGTCCGTTGTACCGATCAAAACTAATTATATTGTTGCGTCAGTGAGGTCACGTGACCTATTTTCTAGAACTATCTTGTTCCTTCATGAATGCCCTAGCATTTACTAGATAGGGTAGTCTGGTATATATATAAGTTTTTTTTTTGTTTTTAATTATGCACAAAGCTACACAAGGGCTATCTGTGCTCTGCCCACCACGGGTATCGAAACCCGGTTTCTAGCGTTGTAAGTCCGCAGACATACCGCTGGGCCACTGGGGGGCATATATATAAGAGGGTGACAACGTGACGCAATAATGTGTGTATAGGTAATGAGTAATTGAACTGCGGTCAGAGAGAGACGTATTGTTGAAGTTAACGTTCGTTCGTTATAGCGCGACTGTTGAAAATAAATGTATCGTAAAGTTGTATTCGGAAAAAATAAACCAGTTTTATTAAGTAAGGACTTGTGTCGCTAAAGTTTCGTCGGAACGAAGTTACGGAAGGTTTTTTTTTGTCCCACTCTCTGACACCAATTTGTTACGTCTCCGTTTGTTAATTAACTTCCAACAACTGTTGTAATTTCTCTTCTCGTTCTTCCTGTTTCTTTTCTTGTTTATTTTCTCGTTCTTCTTGTTTCTTTTGCTGTTCTTGTATTGCTGCCATCAAGTCTGCTATGCTGTAGTTTGATTTGCCGCTTCTCGTTTCCAAAAAAGAAAAGAAACAAGAAGAAAGACAACAGCAGTTACAAGAAAACCTACAACAAT
>NW_013665809.1:410549-412916 GCF_000517525.1 Limulus polyphemus | reverse complement strand
AATTTTGTGTTTGTAATTCTATACATTTAATTAAGTTATTGTTCGGGACGAACAATACTAAGGAGGGGCAGTGTAGCGTCAGTGAGGTCACATGAACTATTTTCTAGAACTATCTTGTTCCTTCATGAATGCCCTAGCAT
Source organism: Limulus polyphemus (assembly GCF_000517525.1). Classification (NCBI taxonomy): domain Eukaryota; kingdom Metazoa; phylum Arthropoda; class Merostomata; order Xiphosura; family Limulidae; genus Limulus; species Limulus polyphemus. The sequence continues at coordinate 412,776 of NW_013665809.1, read as the reverse complement.
TTACTAGATAGAGTAGTCTGGTATATACATAAGAGGGTGACAACGTGACGCAATAATGTGTGTGTAGGTAATGAGTAATTGAACTGCGGTCAGAGAGAGACGTATTGTTGAAGTTAACGTTCGTTCGTTATAGCGCGACTGTTGAAAATAAGTGTATCGTAAAGTTGTATTCGGAAAGAATAAACCAGTTTTATTAAGTAAGGACTTGTGTCGCTAAAGTTTCGTCGGAACGAAGTTACGGAAGGTTAATTAACAAACGGAGACGTAACAATATAAACAGTACAATTATGAAAAAAAATGTGTATTTCTGTTACCAATCTATCATTCTTCATCATGTTTTTTTATCATCTGTTATTACAGGTTTTTGCACTTTTTGTCACGCTATATACTTATTGATTCTTCTTCTAACTAACAGTTATTATTCTAGACATTACGTTGACAACAACAAAATGTACAAAAAGTGTCCCCCCCCCCCCATTTTAGACTTTTGTATTGTTTTTTGGTTAGATATTTTTTTTCTTCACATGACTAGAATTTTCTTGAAAGTTTAAGTAACAATTTAAAGGATATAAAAAGCAAGTTAGGCGAGACTTGAGAGATTGTTGAGGGATTATTATGTCAATCAGTTGGTTACTTTGGTGCTATAAATTTTGAGTTTGCCTTTTGAACAAAGCTAGAGATAAAAGTATATCATACATGCAAACAAATGAGCAAGTAATCGTTCAGCGAAACTTGTAAAGTTAGGCCTATCGTTGGAACTTTTATAAATTGTACTTGTAGAAATTGTAGTGGGAAAAATAAAACGCTTTCGTTATCATTAAGTGGACTTGACATTATTCTCTTTACCGAATAATTCAAAAATAAACTACACAACAGTAGAAACCGTTAAAAGGGTTTTATAACGTAGTTTACATGACGATGTGTGGTGGAACAGAAAACAGTTGTGGCAATACTGGCAAGGTATCAGTTATGAATCTGATGGTTTATTTTAGTCTCTTTTTTTTCCACGAGCTTATCGTAGTAAACATTTAATTATTTATATGTATGAGTCTGTAGTCACAAGGGGTGTTCAGAAAGAAACAGAATACTTTTCCATATAAGTTGGACACAACTAAAGTGTAATAATGAACAGTGGCTTGTTTATTTGTTATAAACTGGAAAGCTACACAACGGACTATCCGTGCTTTGCCCATTGCGGAACCTAATTCCCGATTTGTAGTTTTTATATGCTCTCAAGCTTACCACTGAGCCACTGGGAATGGGAGCACAGACAACAGTGTTTTATTGTGTTTTCACGTTTGATAACGTTCAACAGAATCAAGAAATAACATCTGCACGTGACATTGACTTTGTACAACAGTAATTAAGTTCTTAGCGAAGGACGATGAAAATACATGGTGACATAGTATGACTGTATAATTATACAGACTGTATTTTTACTAGTGCTATTATGAATAAGTGAAAGTAACGAGAATGGATTTAAAAATTATCTATAAAAAAAGGCAGTATTCATTAGTTGCTCCAGCGGTGACTAGGACAACTAGCAGATTTCTTCTCAAGATTGTTCATAACCTCGGATTTCAGGAATACCAGATTCAAAACTTACCCGCAAGTGTAAGGTAGCAAAATGCAGAGAAGGCAATCGTGAAAAAGAGGCCAGAGAGGAATTTCCGTTTATATTAAAAATACAAATGTCAAATGGCTGAAGAGAAGCGTGTCTACTTACAGATCAGGTATCTTCAGAATGTCAAATGGCTAAAGAGAATCGTGTCTACTTACAGATTGGGTATCTTGAGAATGTCAAATGGCTGAAGAGAAGCATGTCTACTTACAGATTGGGTATCTTGAGAGTGTCAAATGGCTGAAGAGAAACATGTCTACTTGCAGATCGAGTATCTTGAGAGTGTCAAATGGCTGAAGAGAAGCGTGTCTACTTACAGATTGGGTATCTTCAGAATGTCAAATGGTTGAAGAGAAGCATGTTTACTTACAGATCCGGTATTTTCAGAATATCAAATGGCTGAAGAGAAGCATGTCTACTTACAGATCGGGTATCTTGAGAGTGTCAAATGGCTGAAGAGAAGCATGTCTACTTACAGATTGGGTATCTTGAGAGTGTCAAATGGCTGAAGAGAAGCGTGTCTACTTACAGATTGGGTATCTTCAGAATGTCAAATGGTTGAAGAGAAGCATGTTTACTTACAGATCCGGTATTTCAGAATGTCAA
>NW_013665809.1:406716-409930 GCF_000517525.1 Limulus polyphemus | reverse complement strand
GTATCTTCAGAATGTCAAATGGCCGAAGAGAAGCATGTTTACTTACAGATCGGGTATCTTCAGAATGTCAAATGGCCGAAGAGAAGCATGTTTACTTACAGATCGGGTATCTTCAGAATGTCAAATGGGCGAAGAGAAGCATGTTTACTTACAGATCAGGTATCTTCAGAGAATCATCGGAAGACGCGGACAGAATGGTTAACTTTGAGGAAATAGAAAAGTACTACGACCACTATATCCACGTAAAAAAATCTACAGTAAAAAGCCCCTCAGATTCCCATAGTTTATTCGAACTTTGCCGGATTTCGTGTGAACCCTACTTTGTTACCAGAAATTACACATTTGTTGTCAAGTTCATGATTAAGTTAAACAATAATTTGAGAAATGATGCTAGGTTTCTGCAAACTATCTTTGGACAACTGTCATAAACGAAGATCATATTAAAACGTTGGGGCTCCCCAGTGGTACAACGGTATGTCTGCGGACTTACAATGCTAGAAACCGGATGTCGATACCCGTGGTGGGCAGAGCACAGATAGCCCATACAAACAAAACGTTGGGTGATAATTGCTGCACCCTGTACTGTAAATACATTTCGTTGAATATGTTTCTTATATCACCAAGTAACAGCCTATTTCAATAATAATTTATCAAGATGCACATATTTCTTTTAACGACAGTGAGATTTTGTGTTAAAAGTAATATCCACCTGTTATTGTCGAGGAATAGCTATTTATATCCCAAAATCCATCTGTTTTCCGTAGTTATATTCAGAACTACATTCTCACAATATATACATCGCGTGATAACATACGCAGCTGTTTTCTCGAACCTTAGCTGCCTACATCTGTTTTCGCGAACTCTACCAGGTAAATTTCTTAATATAAAGGTGTTGGCACACATATTATTCTACTATTTCTCCTAAGTCGCCTCTATATATACCAGCTAAAACAATCGTATATGTGAATATTAACTCGAACATGCGAATAATTAATTACATTTTTCTTTTGACAAATACATGAAAAATTCTAACTTGGGTCACCATTCTTTAAAACTATGCTTCTCATCATGAAGTTTTTACTTTGACAATATGTTTACGGACTTACGATGCTAGAAACCGGGTTTCGATACCCGTGGTGGGTAGAGCACAGGTAACCCATTGTGTAACTTTGTGCTCAATTACAAGCAAACAAACAGACAACAACAACAAAAAAAATTAAATTATTTTTAAACTAGTATAAATTGTAAATAAAGTATAAAATAAAACGGGACTAGATAAAGTATTAACATTTCTGTTAATAAAAATTAATAATTTTAAATATATGGGGTGATTTATATCAATAGATCAAGGTATAACCGAGTACCAGAATGTCAAAAATCTTCAGGGCATATACTCCAAACCTTCTGGAAATCTGAAGGACCATTGCGTACTTGAACAAAAGCTTGTTTTAATTAAGTATTCAGTGGACGTACAGCAACTCAAGGTTTCTCTACAGTACTGAATGCAATCTACTAAGTTATCTCTTCTTTTACAGTTACATATCTGCACTGTGCGTATATCTGACGGTTATTTCAGCATTAGTTGACTGAAAAAAAAAACTTGTTGAGAGAGAGCTGAATGGAGAATAGCACATTTCATATCTGCTTGTAAAATGAAGCAAGAGTGTGTAACCGCAAGGAGCTGCACATACACGTATATTATTTGTTTTAGAACAAAGCCACATTGGGCTATCTGCTGTGTCCACCGCGGGGAATCGAACCCCAATTTTAGCGTTATAATTTCGTATCCTTACCGCTGTCCCACCGAGGGGGGCATATACGTATAACATTTCTAAATCAAATTTGTATTTGTTTGATGTATGTAACATGTTCATAACTCAAACCCACGTGTTTAACAGATCTCACAAAATAGGTACTTATGCACACAAAGAAATACTTTATTAGTCAAAATACACTTTAGATTAAATTTCTACAATACAATATAAAACGCTATGTAACTAATTGCTGAAACAATATCCAAACTATATACATTTTTCATAACGCATACGTGATAATTTTTTTTTAATAATTCATAAAAATTATTTGTCATCTGGATAACTGTTTCAGTGTAATGCCAACGTAAGTACATTCTAACACTAGTAATAGTAACATAACCTTTCTTGATTTCACTAAACTTCTAGGCAATTACTTTCTGAAAATATTCGTGGAAAATATTTGGATTGGATATCACGAAAAAGTTTTCAAATAAATAAATAATAATTTTCATGAACTTTTTCCGCCTTTCAAAACTGAATCATTTTTATGGAAAATCTGTACATAGAACCAAACTTAAATATCAGAATAAAAATATTTAACACAAAATATTCAAGGTTTATTACTTACCCTAAAAATATTTTACGGCTACTTTCAACCTTAGGCCAAATATTTTGAACCATATTTTATACAGTTCAGTTCCTTAATGAATTAATAATTAGGCCTACATCAGATGAATCCTCATTTCACCGTTCAAAAGAAATATATTAACGTTCAATAATGTGTTTTCTTCTCATGACTGAATTTCCCTCAAACATTAAATTCAATGTGAAAAACTAAAACAGGCTGGTTGTCCTTTCTGGACGTTCAAGGATATTTAATACATGAAATACGAATTAAACCTACAGCCGACTTCCACAAAATAATCACAAATATTACGTATCTGCTCTACTACCTCCAATAAAACCACAAACAACAGAATACGGAGAAAAGTGAAAAAAAAAAAAGGGAAAGTATATGATATTAAAAATATAAAAGACTTGATACTAATGCCATATAACAAGTATAATTAGTTAAGCTCAAGCCATGTTTCTAAGGTCAGCATGACTCAGTTGCTTCGCGCTTTGGTTATGAGTTCGAGACTGACCCGTGTCATGCTGTAGTGTTGTTGAGCAAGGCACTCTACCCCACTTGTTCCATGCAATGGACTGGGAGAATGGATCACCCACTTTAAACTGGAGTTCGAAAGCACCGACCCTATGTGCCTGGCAAGGTTTTAATTTTTAATTAATTATTGTTTCTAGCTAATTTAGAGTCAGTGATGACTTTTATATTACTCAGTAATTGTTTCGTGCATTCCCACACAGCACATAAAGGACTATTTGTACCAGCAAGCCCTAATTTTTTACTGATGGTCTAAAGGGCATAGGCGTCCGCAGGGGGGACTCCCCCCCCCGGAAAG
>NW_013665809.1:358757-406660 GCF_000517525.1 Limulus polyphemus | reverse complement strand
CTTCACAATTTCACACTACTTTGCCCCCCCCCCCCCCCCTGAAAAAGTTCTACGGACGCCCATGTTAAAGGGAAAGCAGTCAACAGCACCAACATCCAACTTTGTCTTGCTCTAATCCAATAATGGATTTGACCGTCACTTTTATGACGTACCCAAGACGTCAAAGTGCTAAGAACGATTTTGTTGCAACTGGATGTGAACCACCTACCTGTCAGTTGATGTGAGCCTAGGGCGAAAACTAGTTGTGCAATATATTTATTAATGGTACATGATTTTTAGGGTAATAAAGTAATTCGTTTACATATTTTAAATGAAACGACTGTCCTCAGAAGAGCACTACTTTGTTCAAATAATTTATGAAATCTAACCTTCAGACAGAAGTGTATGTATGTATATATATATATATATAATGAAATAAATAGCTTCAATACTATTATTTACATTAATTGTTATTAGGCGATTAAAATCAGCACTATAAAACAATAATGAACTTAATATAAAATAAGCATCAAGAAGTTATTCCCAAAATCCATTGGAAATCCCAGTTAAAGTTACAATGGCTATTGTCTGTGGTAATCGCTCCCAAATGGGTTGGGTATATCCAATCTACAAGACAAAATCCAAAAACTGATGTTAAACTAGCCAGTAATCATGGAAAATCAATTAAGGGTATGAAGTTGAGTGCTTACAACCCACAACGTCTCAACTCCTACTGCCTTTCACTGTCTGCAGCCAGTTGTGGGAAGGCATTTACCCTTAAAAAATCTTATAATTCCTAAAACAGAAGTGAAACTACCCTAATATTTCTACAATATGTCACTCCCAACCTCCCACCTTACAAAAGAAATGAAATAATACAAGATCATAAATAGAACTACTAGCCCTACCTTAATATTTCTTATGTAGTTCATACTCCCAATTTTATATATATAAATTTTTAAATATTCAGTATTCGTGTAATTTTGAATATTTCAATAAAAGTTCATATGATATAGAATTCTTTCTCATGTAATGATTTCCTTTATGGAATACATTAGAAACTGTAAAAAAAAAAAAAAAAGTATCCAAAGTAAAATATATAAACAATCATTCAGATATTTTAGACACAGTCTTTTATAACTGTGGTGTGTTGACAAAATATATCTTATATATGCTTCTATGGTTCACCAGTAACTTCACAAAAAACTAAATTATCAGGCTTAAGATATAGTGTCGACATAAACATTATATTATAATGCTTCTACAGAATTTGTGATAAAATTAGCTTATTATTGATAATCAAATAAAGTAGGAAAGAAAAACGTGTATACAGAATCAAATTAAAAACTGCATTAATTAAAATAAAAAAAGTAATAAATAAATATTTCCAGAACACTTTACATCTGCATCTTCCCATGTCAATGGAAGTTGTACAAAATTTGACTAGTTATCACTTGAAACGTTGACAATATAAATGCAATGCTCTTAACAGTCATATAAAATAACTCCTCAAAGTATTAATCACTAAAAGTGTATAACAGTGAAGATACAAGTTATACAAAATAATCAAAACTGGCTATTGATTTTTGTTGTGGATCCCAAATAATACTTCAATAAAGAAAGTAACAAAGAGTACTTTACTTGTATTCTACTTCATAATGCCTGTTATATAACTTATGTTTGAAACATTTCACATAATGAGTACTACATATAATGCATTTAACTTGCTATGGAAAGAAATGGAACAAAGACTTTGTTCAAATTTTTCAATAAGCAATACATTCTTATCACACCAACAAAGAAACAATCCAAACAGAGAAACTAGTATCAAAAATTGGTATTTACTATATAGCAAAAAAGTCAGAAAACATTTATTTCTACATATACAATTTCACACATCTTTGGTGTTAGAAACCAATTTAAACCCTACTAAAGTGGTTTACACCAGTGATGGGCAACCTATGTTCACATGTAGTCCCCTATAGGAGTCAACCTGAAGCCCCTAACTGCATCCTAAAAAAAACTTATCACAACAACAAAAGTGATTTACAAAAGTTAATGCTTTATGTAAATGTTGACAGCAGGCTAACTTTGATTACTCACTTTTTGTTTTAAATCATCACTAGGGAGTAAATACAAATTACTTTGTAATGAAGTAATCAATTCCTCTATTCCAACTTTAATTTGTTTCATATATAGTTCATTTTATTTCAAGCACATAATTTCTGGCTTCTGACTAGTAGAGGGGTCTTGTGTAATCCTTGAAGGTTTGTGTTTGCCACATGTCTGGCTTGCAGATTAGTCTAGCTTTGTTTCCCACCACTGATTTAAACATTAAACAAAACAATATCAAAACAATTTTAATCTACCAGTTAAAACGTTCCACAGATAAACATGGTTAATGTGATATTTCTCAGAATATACAAAGAAAACACTCCAGATCATGGCATATGTTAGTAAATAATGTTAAAGTATTCAGTTACATGCATATTTTCTTTGGGATTTCTCAGAGTGATAATTGTGCAATTGAACATAAGTATGTACTTTGTACTAAATATCATGTTGGCAGTGAAAAGTTCTTCCTATCATTTTATAGAAATAATTCCTGAAATTGAATTATATTACTGTATTAATCAATAAGGACAGAAAACAAATTATTAGTTAAAGCAGTAGTGTTGGATTGATCAACAAGTTACAAAGATATACTTAGCGACACATGTAGGTAATAAATTATTAAGAAATACTGAAATAGCTGTATTGTGGTTCTGACCAACAAGAACAGGTAAAAAGTTAAAATAGAGATGTACAGTTGCACTAACCAACAAAATTATATAACACGATATTAGGATACAACTGCAATATTGTGTTAACAAAAAAAAAAGTTATTAAGATAGAGCTGTACAGTTGTATTGAACAATAAGAATAAATAACAAATTACTAAGATATAGTTATATTTGTTATTCTGAACAAATATGAGTAACAAAAATAATACGTTACAGGTTATTAAAATATATATGTACTATTGTACTGATCAACAAAAATAGAGAATAACAAATTATAAAAATTATACTAGAATTTCCAGTACACTTGAATATAAATAAACCAAAAATATATTAAGTGAAAATAAAAAAATGATGTAAAAAAAATTAGATCTTTGTATGCCAAAGTTGTCATGGAAATAAAAACTAAAAATTAAATCCATTTATCACTGAACTGTGATATCACCATAAATATACAAGATTTTTCAGAATAAAAAAACATGATAAAATATTTTATACTAAGTAAAAAAGGAGCTCTAAGGCATGTTTTATTAGATTCCTACCTAAACCATAATACATTTTAAAAACAGAATGAATTGCATTTAGTAGCATATAATGTCCAACTCTTCCCAAAACTACAGACTCAGTGATTAGTTAGTTGTTTATGGATAAACAAGTATAATGTTCAAAACCTTTTTTTATTATTTTTAAACATTACATTTTGCTAGGTTTACCTAGAATCATCAAGTGGGAAGTTTTGAATAGCATCATACAACAGTTCAAACTGTCACTTGTTATATTATCAGACTGACGTTAGGCCAATAAACAATAATGTAATAGGAAATAACAACAGCTATGTAAGGAAAACAAAATTTAGAAGAAATACAAATGTGCACCTGTATTTTAAAGGATTCGATTCTTGTGTTTTTAGGGTTAATTTTGATTTAAAAAACCTTTTCAACTATGTGCTGGTTGTTGAAGTGATTAACTGTGCACTGGATTGTTACAAGAATGACTCCAATCTCAGATCCCGTTTAGATGTTTCTGTCATCAAAGAATTCTTTAATGTTTCAGCAACTTGTACAAATTTTCAACTTTAAGGTGTTAATTATGACAAGGTCCCAGTATGGAAAACCCAATTTCTCTTGTTTTAACCAATATATTTAATAACAAGACAGAAGAAATTGCTATCTCCATTTCCCTTCAACCTTCAGTTTTCTGGATGTGTTATGTGGATGACATTTTGATGGCTTTTAAAAATTCACCCTGTATTTACAGTTTTCTTTAAACATTAAGTTTACAGTAAAAAATTATGCTGATGGTAAGGTTTAATTTTTAAATGTTTTAGTGTGTATGTGTGTGGGGAGAGAATACGAAGTTCCCATCTTCATTGTTTGTAAGGATACACACTCAGGAGTTTACCTTGAATGTTTTGTTTCTTTTTAATTTTGTGCAAAGCTACACGAGGGCTATCTGCACTAGCCGTCCCTAGTTTAGCAGTGTAAGACTACAGGGAAGGCAGCTAATCATCACCACCCACTGTCAACTCTTGGGCTACTATTTTACCAACGAATAGTGGGATTGACCGTCAAATTATAATGCTGACAAGGATTCAAACCCACGACCCTCAGATTGCAAGTCAAGCACCCTAGCCACCTGGCCATCCCAGGTCTACCTTGACTGGAATTTGTTCCAAGACACAAAACAAAAAATAGGGATCATAAAACCTCTTTTTTTCTTTTTCAGAGAGGTAAAACTATTCATTCCTCTCAACAGGTTTTTCTCACTGAGAAATATGTGTTAAAATCTCAATTTGTATTACAAAATAAGTATCCTTCCAAAGTGATAAATTAAACTTTATCATCACTAGAAATTGAAGTACAGACTAAAGATACAAACAATATATATGATTTTGAAAAACCTGCTCCTTTACTGCATCTTGGCATACATCTTTAATCTTTAACATGCTACCCAGAAAAATGTGGTAAAAACTGTTAAATGATATGGATATCAATATAAAACTCTCTTTCCCACTAGTGAAAAAATAAGGCCAGCCTCTGTCAAGAAAATTTGCTGACAATGACACATCAGGATCAATATATCCAATTAAATGTAAAGACAACATCTGAAAGGTCCCTTTCACGTACTTGAACACATTTAAGCATAGTTACTCCTTTGATTTGTCATATGTTGAAATCATTGATAAAGAAAATAACTAAAGAAGCTCTCTTTATCAAAAAGCAAATACCCTAAATTAATAAATATACAGGTTTATATTTATCCTAATTTTTTATTTTCATTGCTTAGTTGTTGTGGATTTCTCTTATATTATTATTTAATAACATTATGTCATTCTGATATTGTAATACGTGACAGTTTGAATTATTTTACAATTCTATTCACAGTTTGCCACCTGACAATACAAAACATAGTGGTTAAAAAAGCTTCTTTAAACATATATATACTTGCCTATCTGCAAACAAATAAATAACAATTTACTTTCATAACTTCTTTCCATAAATTGCTTAAGTGCAAATAACATTTACACCAAAATACCACTAAATAAAAGAATTGGTGTAAACTTAAACATTTATTTTTAATACTGCTTATTATAAATCATACATTTAATAATAATTGGATTTAAATCATATTGAAATCTTTTTGCACCCTCATTGGCATAAAGATATGTTTTTAAAGTATCTTTTATAAAACAACAAAACTATACTTTAGAATATCGTCAATAATTTATAATAAATAAATGTGCATATTCCGTTGAAAGACTTTCCTAAAATCTGGCCTCCTCTTCACAATGAATGTTAATTAAGTTAGTGAGTGAGGTGTTTCCAGAAACCTAAATGCACTTTTAACCGAATCTTGTGTAGCAATAAAATACATTTACTGAACAATATCCATGGCATAAAAATCAACCTAAAAAGTAAACTTCAGAAATATGCATTGCAAAATCCTAACAGCAAATCAAAAGCTCTATGAAATTTACAGCCATTACTGAAAATAAACTATGCTAAAAACATTTCATATAACTGCTGACTCAGAACTGTGTTTACATGATAATTCCAAAACCTTTGTTTTCTACAGTAAAAGATAATTTTTAATAAATATGCTTCAATAAAAGTAACAATTACATTGTATATTAATGTTTCTTTCTTTAAAATTATAAAAAATCTGGATCTTAAGAGACGTCTGACTAGAATAAGCAAGATTTTGCATTCTACTCTGTCACTTCACACTTAAAAATATAACATATGTAAATACAGCATTTTGGATTTAAACCTCTGAACACAGGTAGGTCAAAGTGTGTATGCTATGGCCTTTTCACATAGTTACATTAAAAATCTAATTACTTTATAATCAATGTATGTTAATAAACATGATATCAAAATGCAGTTTACAATTCATATTTTCATATATCTAAGTTAATTTCTTACTTTCAAAAGGAAATATTTAAATATATTTTTAACTTCACTTCTGTTTATCACTGACAATTTTCTCCAAACTGTCCATCTTAGCTATTCTTTTTGCACTTACTTTAGCTTATGAGTTTTAATATAAATATTGCTAAATTTATATCCTCCAATCTTCTTGCTTTACTGAGAACCAGAAAGTCAAACCCACATCCCCCTATCACATCTTGTCTTTCAAAAAAGGTCAGTAATTCTCTCTGACATTTGCTTTTGAACAATTTATAACCAATTTATTAACTAATTGAATTCCTGTTAAGTCTAGCTCATTTTGGTGACAGATTGAGTTATTTTGCTTAGTTTTATTCCTCACCTCAACCAGCCAAAGGAATTATTGTAAACCACTTATAGCTTAATTAGAAAACCAGTTAAATTATAATAGTTACAGGACATTTTATTCTTTGTGTATATTATTATTTAAAATAAATAAAATTCAGTAAAGTAGTAATAACAACCCTACCAAAACTTAAATGACATAAAAATTCAAATAAAAACATTACTCCATGAGGAAGGTGTGTGAGATGCTCATGTGTAATTCAATATTTTGTTTACTGTAACTTGCATTATGTTTTTACCAGATATTTATTACATTGTTACACAAGTTTCACAGTTTTGACACACTTCAAAGAACAATATAATATAAATTTAAATTAAAGCTATTGTAAAAAAATCAAAGGACTGAAAATTCGAGGATTAATAACTGTAATTGTCTGTTACAATATAGAATCATTTTAGAAATAAAAAAAAAGGTTGTTTAGATATATTTTGTATTTTAACATGGTGGCTACAAGATCAGTCAAAGGACCATATACAGTTAAAATAGGGAAAATAACAGATAAAATAAAAAATTATTGTTAAAGAAAACTTTGACATTCATTTAGGAGGTTCTAGAGGTTATGTAAATTAAATATAAAAACCTTAAAATGATTAAAAGCATTTTTCCTACTTAGCATTAAAACTACCTTGTACTCAAGACCAACTCAGTAAGGGCTTCAAAAATTCACAGACAAATCTTTAGGAAAAATATTTAATTAAGAAATTTAATTTGTATGTACATAACAGATCTGTTATGTTTACTAAAAGTCTATCAATTTTCAGAAAGATGCACTGAGTAAATTCAGAGTAACAGTATGTATACTTTTATGGTTATCTGGTGGTTACAAAGTCAGTCAAAATTACCATGCCTGTGTACAGAGGGTTAATACAATCAGTTACAAACATCAGGAAACTCTAAATAGAAGCTCTACTTTTATCCTAAACATAACAGTTTTTCGTTTTTTGACCAGTTCTGATGATGGAGTAAATATCTTCAAACCTGTACAACTGACTAAGTGTACCTACAGATATGACAGAATCTGTTGTCACTCTATTATGTACTCCCTAAGGTAACATCTATAGGATGTTTAGCAGACTATTACACTGTGAGAAATAACATATCAATACAAAAATAAAGTTTTATATGTACCTCAAGGCTGCTTTACAAAATACTTATAACCAGTGAAACATATTTTAAGCACCAGTTATTTCCACAGAAAGAGAGATTTTTTTTCAAAGTAATTCTCACTTCTGAGAAAACCATTTTTAGTAATTAACATTTTATTCTCTTATTAAAATATAGTTTATCAGGAGTTATTTAACATTTGACAAAACCATATCACTAAATATACCTTTCTAATATCTTAAGAAACTCACTTTAATTCTCCTTAAAGTTCAGAATATGTCAAAATATATGTACTCACAAATACTTAAATAAATAAATTATCCCATGTGAGATTTTTCTCTTAAAATAGATGTTAGCATGTGTATATACGCAAATTACACTGAAAACTGTAGTTTTACAAAGAACTAATTCAAATTTTAACCTAATAACACAAGGATGTAAACAAGATAACAAAAGGAAAGACATTCTTTTTACTTTCCACCATAGGTTGGATTCTTGAAAGTTGTGGTGGCTTGTTTGTAGATAGGGTTCTCTCCCTAATTGACAAAAATGGGCATTGTTATTACACAACACTAAAATCCTCAGGAAGATAAGGATAAAATAAGAAAACAAATCAATCAAATCCATTATTTCTTTTTTCTATACATCTAAAAATTTTTTTTCTAGTGATTGTTTATTTTGCTTTTCACTTTTGTAATGACTTACTAAGAGTTTAGCAACCACATGTTACATAAAAATATTTTATATTAAGTACACTACAAACTATAAAATTACCTCTTGTTGTTATTCAATGCAAAGTACAGCCCACAACCTGGCAAATAACTGTGTGTAAATTCATCTTGCTTCTAAACAAATCAGATGCCTCAGACTTTTTTTTTAACTTGGTTTAAAAAAAACATCTGTTTTCAAGTGCAATCAAATATTATTTTGTAAAGCTAAGCCTGAATTCTTTTGCAGCTTTAAATGTTTCCGCTAGCTTTATATTAAACTACTTATATCTCTTCAAGTGATATTCTATTGCAGTCATTCATGATTAAATTAGACTTAAAACCTGCTCTTCTTTTGTTAAAATAAAATGAAAAAAAAATATTGTAACAATACTGGTATCACTTTAGTTAAGGAATGGTAATACATATTTTTGGGATAAAACTTAATACTAGACTTATTCAATCTGTTATAAATAGAGAAAATTTTATTCTAAATACAAATTAGAAATTTTGCCATCATCTCGTAGAAAATAATATCAAACCCGTTTTTGCCTAAATTACACACAGTCAGCTAAGCTTTGATTTGTAGAAATTATTCATGAACATTATGCCAACTCTCACTTTCAAACAGAGCTAGGGAGATGGCTGCAGAACTTAGCTTTAGTTGATTAAATTCATTAATCTCTTAATGGATGCAATTTTAGTGAATATTTACCTCTCATCCCCATTTATTAGGGGTCCAACTATTATCAGTTTATTTCTAAGAAAATCTTGTAATTCTAAGCACAACTTTACAGTGTTTGGACATGAGTAGGACTCAATTTTCTAAATATAATAACAAAATGGCAGTATGATGATGAACATTACACTGATGCCAAAGTTAGGAAACTGTATTTTATGACAAAGATACTAATAAGGAATGTTTTTAAAATTCTAAGTGTCATGTGGGTAGCAGTGGCAAATGAAAAAACAAAACAAAAAACATTACTCACAGTGTCCCACTTCGCCATTTTTCTTTCATTCTCAAACTTGGCAAACTCACGACGATCGTGTAGGGTGGTGAGTAGCTTCCAAGTCAGTAAGAATGCTAATCCAACTAGGACAATCCCACCAATAACCCCTAGTACAATTGCTAGGATGTTGATTGGCTCTGGACAATCTGAAACAATGATTGCGGTAATTTTAATTTCAACAATACATATAATATTTCACTCTACATCGTAAAATTAAAAGAATAAAAAGGAAGAGAAGAATGAACAATTCTGATTAATCAAAATCAGAAGTTTGGAAATTTTGTACTGGAAAACACAATATTTGGGTTGAATATTTTCTGTAGAACAAAATATTAAAATAAGTACATAACACTTAATACATTTTGCAAAAATATATGAAATAACAAAACAAGTTAATAGTTGGACTAGAAACTTCCTGAATGATAAGATGAAATACATATCAGGCATATGACCTTTTACAACAATAAAATGTGACAAACAAGCAAAACATTGGACTTTAAGCCTTTCTGAAGATTAAAAATTGTAGTATAAAGAAATGCAGAATAGAGAATGAAAAAAATGCTGCTGTAACAATACTGCCATATCTAAACAGATAAATTTATTATATATTACATTTAAATATTTTCAAATAGAAACCTTTTAGCAATAACAAAAGATATAATGTGGATAAGTAATGTTTTGATGATTATAACATTTGATGCCTAAAAAAATTCCGACTAAAATCATCTTTCCCTTTAAATATAGAGGTTAAAATATAAGTAAAGTGATTATACAGCATCTTTCTTAGTATTTTTGGTATTATGAAGTGTAAACTGAACTTATAAAAGATTTCTTGTTGCTGAAAAGGTATGACATTAAATTACAAGACATATTAAAAATTCTTGTTTATACTTTAAAACAAATTTAATTTCACAAATTTTTAAGTTTAAAATAATACTTAGTCTTCAGAATTCTAAGAAAGCATGAACAACTTCATAATGATGCTTTAGCAAACAAATATTGAGGATTGGATATCAATTATAATAGTTGAATCTATATGTGCACTGAAAATATATAATCTCAAGTTTTTAAATCCTAGTGATTAAAATATAGTTACACGGGGAAGAAAAGAATGAGACTGAATACGTCATATTGTCTTGTAACATTTTTTGAGAACAGAAACATGAATAGATTTCTAAATTGACTTCTGGTAAGTTATATGTCACGAGAAAAAAATAATTTTTTCATCAAAACAATATGTGGTGGGGCAAAACGGCTCAGTTTTTTTAATTTTTCAGCTTATATACAAAAAAATAAGTAATGCAATATTTTCATAATAGAAAAAAACATTTAATAAGTATAATTATAGCATATGAAGAATAATAAATACTTTTAAGTTTACAATGAAGCAAATTATTAGCTAATCATTGAATTCAAGATAAAATGTTATTTTGTTACCTTTAGTTCTCTGAACCCAGACTAATGGTTTTTCGTTTTCATCAAGCTTATAGACGAACTTATATTTACAATCATCATCATCACGAAAAACACACAATCTCTGGTCTGATTCTGTGACTATGTAGTAGACAAAAATGTAGTTTTGTTACTAACTATAATACTTATTTTTATAACAAACAACATATTTTGTTTTTTACTCCTGAACATTCAAACAATGGGAAAAAAGCCTTGAGCTTATGCACATTAAAAGTCAGATATCCATTGTTCAAATATTAATGAAAAAAAATTAAGCAAAATTATATATATATATATAGTTTGTGATGCATAAAATTAAAAGGAAGAGAAAATAACACATACCAATTGAAACCATTAAAAAGCCTTCTTTACAATTATGTAAATTTTTCTTTTTTCCCCCTAAACATTTCCTTAACATATTCATTGGGTTGCTTCCATTTACACATTAACACTCTAATATAATAATCTAATACTTTACAGACTTCTTGTTTGATTAGTATTAAGAAAAAGTACTATATACAGATATCAATATCACCAAAAAAAGCTTATTAAATTACATGAGATCTATGTTTAACTGGACTTAGTTTGAAGCACTCTAACTTTAAACATCAAAATCTAAGTTTAATATTTCTACTGGTATTTTTATAAACCTTTTAGTAATACAAAATTTATTCTGTTTTTTTAAATAACAGGTTCTGTTTTACAGGAGAGTAAAAAAAAAAAAAGCTGAGTATTTCAGTAATAATTATTAAATGGTGCTACTCAGTATCTTACCTTCAGCTTCATTGATTTCTACTGGAATAAAAGTACAGTTCTTACATTCCTCAGTAGTTAATGGGCCAGATTCAAACATTAAACACTGCACACACTCCTTAAGATCTTCACAAAGACCAGGACAGGTCTATACAGTTAGAGAAAATGACACAATTATTTATTATCAAATAATTTTAGCTTCTTTTCTGATTAGGCCAAGTAAAAAAAATAAAAAAATAGATGTTTAGCATCCCCACCTGCTCCCTTTTTTTGCAGCTGCCTCCCCCACTTTTTGTAAAATTTTTTTTTCCTTTTTTGAATTATTGTTTTTCAATTGTAAAAAGAAGACTTCTGAATAAAAATGAGATGAACACAGTTGATTCATTTTGTCCCTTTTCTTTATTTGCCATAAGTTCTGTATCTTTTGATAAAAAAGTTAAACAAAGAAGACTTCTGTTTGACCCTTTGAAAACAAGTAACAATCAAGAAAAAACAGGGTACAAACTTTCTTTCAGAGGTCATTTTTTTAAAATGACCTCCTCCTTCCTTTTTTCAAAAACTCCAGATGCTAAACAGGTTATTTTTTATTACTTAGCCTTTTGTTTATGCTTCAAAGATGCAGTATTTAGCATGCAATGACTTTAGGTCAATTGTTGTAAAATGTTATGTCAGTTAAATAACTTTTCTGAATAAACAGCAAATATATATATATTTAAAATAACTGAATAACAGACCATGACAGAATTGGTAGGCTGTACAATATGATATGGGAAATGCCTATAGCACATGTCTTAAATGAAATAAGAAGTTATTTTATAAGACATTATACATTTTATCACAAAACAATTGTTTCAATTCTTATTTAAAAAAAAAAAGCCTGACAAAAATAATAGGGAAAATTTGTAACAAGGAATTTGAATTTATACACATAGTATTCATATCGAAAACAGATTTTGATTAACTTTTAACTTATTTATACTAGCAGTGATGACTCATGACTTTCAAACTTACAATGTGTTTCAAAATTCAAGTAAATTGAAGTCATATAATATTTTCACTTATCTATACAATAGTATGCTCTTTTCAAACTATAGAATAAAATAATCTGTTTGTCATTTAGATAATTAAAATTTTTTAAACATTTTCATATGGAAATTAAATATCACTATTAGATACTCAATATGACATGAACCTAAATATAACTAACACTCGTATCTAAGTTTTGCAAAGCATAGCCTTAACACAATGAAAACTAAGAATTAGAGCAATTATCATATACAAAATATCAACTAGTTTTATGAATAATTAAATGTGATAGGATAGTTGCATATTATTCAAATACCTAAAGTATATTTTAGGTTATTAGTGATGAGTACACGAATTTATATCAAAATCTGAAGTTAATATTGCACATAACATAGGGACAATACTTACTGGACAGTCCTCACAAAAGCGGCCACTGTATCGCTGATTTTCTGACTCAAAACACTCACATGTACCACACTTGCACTCTCCATGACCACTACAGATTTTCTATATTGGTAAAGAATAACTGAAATTTCTTACAAATATTACACAACTACACACTTCAGTATCTTGATTATTCTCCTCGACCTTTACAGATCTACAAATTTGCTGGAATACTACAAAATAGGTCTGAGTTCTTCAAACATAGCACAAGTACACTATCCAGTATCTTGGTCATTTTCTGTGACCATGTTGAAATCATAAAGAATAGGTCAGATTTCTAAAAATAAAAGCATAAATATATTATCCAATAACTTGATCACTCTCCATGATTTCAGAGCTACAGTGTTGCTGGAATACTATGGAATGAGTCAGATTTCTTAAAAACATTGCACAAATACACTATCTAGTATCTAAACTACTCTTAACGACCATTACATATTTGCTGGGGCTGTGAAAAATACGTAATATTACTTGTGTAAATAACACCTATTTTCATCTGAAATTCAAAACATTTTGATGCTGTGATTACCATTTAGTGTATTACAGGTACAGTACACAGTATTGGCTTATTAGTTTTAGTTACATATCAATAATACCTTTATTTCACAAAGGTAACAGCTGTATATATGTAACTATGTTACTACAAAGATGAACCTTGTTGATAACTATATCAGCTGGTGTAAGCACACAGAAATATGGTTCATTAAGCTATTGTCTATTCCCATTCATTTGATCATCATTTCAAAATTTTAAACTCTACTTTGTCCTGATGAAACAGTAATAATGCAATTTTGGCTCAATATATTTTTCAAATTCTAAAATAACAGGTTATGATTTTACTTCTCCTAAATGGCAAAAGCAATCCAGTCTGCACTACAATCATTAAGTTTTTTCTTCAGTTTTTTTAGGTGATCAGTTACATAATTTAACACTTTAATTAGGCAGTTTTAATTAAAAGAGATGATTTAGTTGTCTGACCCTAATTAAGCATTTCCTGTGACTGTGCTTGTTTTCTTGTATTTTTATCTCAGTAGAGAATGCTATGCAAATGCCTGTCTTGTGGCCTAGCCCCAGCTATTAGCAGAACAAATTACCATGCACTGCATATCAGTAGAAATATTTTGTTTCATAGGTGTGTGTATATATATATATATATAAATAGAAAGACAGGGAGATTAAAAAAAAAAGCAACTGTTTAAGTGCATGATCTGAATATTTAGTAACATTTAAGCTGTAGTAGTTTAACATTAAATTATACATGTTTAAGTTTTTTTAACCCAGTAAATCAAGCAATTTTAGAGCTTGACAATGGAAAGTTCGATCAGCTTACTGCTCAACTCGTTCTTGGTTTCACACACACTCAGCCGAGAACCTAGCATTCCTCTTTTTCGAATTATTCATTCCACTCCTTCATAGCCTATTTTGATGGACCACATAATGTAACTTTACAATATGAGAGTTATGTGCTTGTGTTGCAATGACTAACTGTATTGCTATATGTTAGCAAACAACCAAGTTTATCTCGTATGTACTTGATTCTAATTTCACTCATAATAATTGCAAGATTTTTATATAAGAATAATGTTGATATTCTGAAAATGAATTTTTACTTGCTGAAAATATTTTACTTTTGGCACAGTACAAATTATAAACACGTAAAAAATATTTTATGTATTAAAGAATTTTCAAAGTAGAAGATGGGTTATTTCCAACACAGTATTATTTTTATCACACAAAAACCACGTGTTCAATGTCTGCAAGATTACATAAATTAAACTATTTGTATATTAGCTTCAACAGTAAAAAGAAGTACTGCTAACCAAGTTGGTGGATAAAGTACACTCCAATATTAATTGTTAGTGGTGTGCTAGTTGAAGAAACTTTGAAAATCAACTATTTTTACTTATGCACAAGCAGGCAAAAGTCATAATTTTCCTACACTGAAAATATATTTCCGATAGGTACTTACTTCCACCCACATAAATAGTTATTCTTGTTCAGTGCTGCCATCTATATGCAAAAAATGCTTTATGCATGACACAAGCCTTCTATCTCCCCTCCATTGGAATTGGCTGATTCCACTGTGTCTCTCATGCAAATCATCATGTGTCAACCCTCCACCAATAGGAGTGTGACACACTCTCATGACGCATGTGACTCCCTCTATTCTATTCTACTGAACTATCACTTCAAGTTTTGCCAGAAGATGGAAGTACCGGTGTATCATGGGGAGGAGGGGTGGGAAGTTTGAGAAGAGGTAAGTACCTATCAGAAATACATTTTCAGTGTAGGAAAATTATAACTTCCAATACAGCACATTACCTCTATTCACATAAATAGCTAGAATCCCACACTGAATAGGTGGAGGGACCAGTGCAAGGGAAGAAAAGAAGCTTCCTTCAAAAGTGTGAAAGACACTCCCTAAAATGAGACAGTCAGATTTGAAGATCTGATGATGGGAACTGCACCACTCCTAAATCAGGTATACTCTTCCTCCATAGTAGAAAGATGTCGTATATATGGGTGGAAAAACAGTGAAGCACATACAATTGGGAGAGAACTATGGCCAGAAAGTGATCCAAACAATGCAATATTTATGAAACTCAATCCCAGAAAGTATAAAAGTGGGTCAAATGAAAAGGATATGCCCCTAGGTGTAGGTGTACACGGCAAGTCAATTACATTCAAAACCCATGCTACTGGGAACCAACATCCACTTGGGGATAGGATGAGGATCATACCGTCAATAAGTCAACTACAATCCAAAACCCGGCCATCAGGTACCAACATCCATGTGGGGGTAGGAAAGATGATCATACCACTGGCAAGTTGACAACAATCCAAAACCCAGGCCACTGGGAACTGACATCCATGTGTGGGTAGAAAAGAGGATCATACGGGAAGCAAGTCAACTACCATCCAAAACACAGCCATCTGGTGGAGGTAGGAAAGAGAACTGTACCGTCTTCAACTCAAGTTCATGAAACCAGAGGGAATTTAGTACTCCCGACTTATGAACGGACACATGTGAATATGAGAAACTGATATACTGATCTGAAAACCCGACATCCGGTACTGAAAAGATGTCTACATAATGTACACCCTCTCCCTCAAAAGTGAAACTGACCAGAACCACCCCAAATGCATTAACATCTTCAGAATAAGAAACATTGAGGGATAGAGGAAAAGGAAAGAAGTGTAATAATCCGCAATTACCTCCACTGTGACCTACAGCACTGACATAGTATAAATGAGGGAGGAAAGTGGTCGTTTGTAGTAAATGTGCGAGAACTTATGTTTATAATTTCTACTCTAAATCCAAAACCTGGCAACTGGGAACTGACATCCACATGGGAGTAGGATGAAGGGGTGAACTGCAATTTTGATGTCTCACTCCCATTTGTTTTTATATTTCATATTGGAGGATATCATATCATCTACACCAGAAGAACACCACCACCCTATTCTCAACTGAATGGTTTTATAATAATTTTATTCTTTGTTTGTTTGTACTTCATTAACCCATTCAGGATGATGCCTCCACAGTCCACAGTTCGAAAGTGGTATAGACTCTGAAACTCCACTAGAAGAAAAGGGTGGTAAAACGTGGTGGAGAGTCTGGAGAAACATTAACACCTGATACAGTGCAATGGGTGACCATGAAACCCTAGTTTTAAAAGCAGACCATACCAATTTATTAAATACAAGGCACACAGGGGATAGGCAGCTATCCCCTTCTGCTTTACCCATGTACGGTTCTGAATGGGCAAATATATGAAGCCATTCTATCGCAAGAATAAACCTACAAGCAATCTTGTGGAACATCCCATCTCTGCATTGTGCGTTGCATGGTCATGGAATTATAATATGCAAGTCTACATGACTTGACAGTGCAGAATTCAAAGGTTAAAGAATATTTGGTCAGGCACCACTTACCACAGAGTGGGATCAAAGAAAGAAAGACACAGAAATGGACACCAAAGAAGGAAGCCGTGCAGGCAATATAACAGAGAAGAGCATGTAAATGACATAGAAGTCTATCCAGATCAGGACAAGCATAAAGGTGTGAAATGGAAGGAAGGGAAAGCAGGTAAATGGAGAAGTGGAGGAGTTATCCTCACGAGTTGCCAAATTGTTAGGGAGGAAAAATGATCTGGAGAAAGGAGAAGATATGTAGAAGGATAAAGAGTATGTGAAACATTGACGGCAAAGAAACAGACCACTGACATCCATAGGTGAATAGGAGAAGGAAGGAAAACAGAAGAGAAGGTGAAATAAGGAGCACATGGAGAGTGGTTCGATTGTAGGCAAAGTTAGGCAGTGCAGGATCACATTAATATCCCCATCTGGAAGGGCAGCCCACCATGCCAGATGACAAATCCAGAAGGAACACATACACAGGTAAAGTGGAAGAGAATTAAATACCTTCAAGACTGAAAGAAACGAAATTTGTGGGACAGAACCACCCTAAATTTCAAGACCAAGGAGACAGAAGACCCTTAATCCAAAAGTCCAGAAAGGAAATCCACATGACCGAGAACAGTGGGTTTATAAGGGGAAAACCCTGAACCCAGAAAACAATGACGGAAAAATTCCATTTGTGTTGAGAAACTTCCATATAGGAAGTGCGAATGAAACAAGCCAGAAAAAGAGGCTAACCATTGGGAGAAGCCGGATCACCTTGCCAATGACCAGAAGAAAATCAGGCATGAAGACGAGCAAAGAAGGGATGGACACAGAGAAAAGGTAACAGAGTAAGAAAATAGAGCTGGAGAAGCCACAGCTGAGATGGCCAGGAAAGAGCTATCAGAAGGACTGAACACGGAGATGAATGAAATCACCCAGAAAAGAAGGAGAATGGGAGGATAGACAAATTCGTAGGTCCAATCCTGTCTGAAAACATTGATAGCCAGAGCAAGAAGATGAGGAACTGGAGACAAAAACCAGTGCAAGTTGTGGTTAAGGGACGTAGCAAAATCCTCAATGTGAGGAGTACCCCACTAAAGTCTGAACCACTGGAAAACACAAGGATCGAGAGACCACTCCATTGGATAAATGTGGTCTTGACAGGAATTCAATCCACAACAAGAGTGAAAGCACCCAGAACATGACTCACAATGATAGGAATATTGATTATGTGGGCCCAAAAAAGAAGATCCAACGTATGAATACAAAGGGATGGAGAACGAGTGCTGCCATGGTGATTGAGATAAGCAACCATTGAAGAGAAGTTGGAATGGATCATTAAAAGACAGTTTCTGGCCTGATAGAGAAAAATGAACCAAAACACAAACCAAAAGCTCCAGGACGTTGATAGGATAAGACCTCTCGGCTTAAGACCAAAAACCCAAAACCTTCCATTGGAAAAACCCACGCTCCCCTTCCCCGAAGGTATGCATCTATGAAACGGGGAAACCGGATGAGAAAGAGGAAGCTGATGTGTGAGGCATATCCAACCAACAATGACAAATGACAATAAAAGTAGGAGTAAGGGCAATAAGATACAACAAAGGATCCCTGTGTAATTCCACTGGTTGTGAAAAGCCCATGAAAGAGCTGTTGTATATTAACCTGACCTTAGGGGATCCCAAAAGCGATAGAACTTCTTAAGCTGTAATCAAACTGAAAACCCATTTAACAAAGTCGAAGATAAGGGCAGGCCCAACAGAGATGTGTGTAGAAAAAACATCCAAATGGACAAGATATTGGATATGTTGCAATAAGGGCTTCACCAAATTGATTATCAGCCCATTACAGCCACTTCCAGGAGCAGCTGAGAAGGGTAACATGTAAACTCCTGTTTGGAACGAGCGAACAGTAACCAGTCGATGAAAGAAAGTGCAACCTGAGAGCATACAAGTGATGAACGAATGCTCTGAAAGTTTCACAACACATACAGGGCAGAAGCAAGTCCAAAGGCCAGTGCACAAAACAGAGAAACCACCCTGTGGAGAATAAACCAATGACAGAGAGGAATGTCACAATAAACCTGGATAAAAAGTCCTCCTAAAGGTGAAAAACGAATCCAAGGCAGAATGGGACAGATTAAAAATTAGAATGAGGCAAGACAAACCTATTACAGGCTGACAGTTTCTGGTTTGGTGTGAGGACAACAAACAGCCTGGAGAAAGATAATGAACAGGTGCAAAGGCCTGTAGAAATAGAAAAAGTTGAACCTCCTAGGACAAAAGCTGATTGGTGGCAGAATCTCAAGTCATGTGGAAGGAAAAGGGTACCAATGACAAAGGAGTTGGGGAAATAAAAAGTACGGCAAGTCTCTCTGATGAAACCCAAAGAACCCATAGAACTATAGTGAAAGATCATCAAAGGGTAACAATATATTCAAACTCTTACTGGACTGAAACCCTATGGTTAGTCTCCAGCACTGATGGCAACATGCCCATCAAAGTTGAATAAAAAACGAGATGAGAATGGTAGATAAGAACCAGAACATGAAAGGAATAGAGGCATGGCTCCAACTGCGACAAACATGCAACCAAAGAGGAAAGGGTCGAGTGTTGATGCACAGATTACATACGAGCTTCCAAAGTTTCAGATACATGATCAAAACATATCATCAAAGAAAAAATACAGAAACCCCAAAAAGAAAGAGGCAGCAAATGTACCCGGGACAAGGTCACATCACAACCCAGAAAATCCCCACAACAGTGAAACCATGTGTGTAAAGCAAGAGCCAAAAATGACAAATGAGCCAACATGGAGGTAATAAAGAAACATTGAAAAACGTGAATGGGATAAAACATAAAATACCTGAAAAATTATGTTGAACAAATGCTGTATTAGGCCTAGCTGATTCTGCAGGAAGTGTTGGGTAAAAAATCATGGCAAAATCCGGTGTAAAAAAAGCTATCAAATCTTCATCAGCTCGAACAGATTTGGCTTGTTCAGGAGGATTATTAGGGCAAATTCAGGAGAAGGATGATGATCCATATAACGATCAATCTCACAACAGAGAAATCCAACAATGGGTCTCCCCAACTGCAGCCTGTAAAAAGAGTACTATAGGTATAACACCCGAAGTGGGAACATGAACCTAAGAATTCATTGTAAAATATGTAAATCAAACAAAAGCGTTTGATGTGAGAAGGAAAAAAAATAAAGACTGGGAAATTAAGCTAGATTAAAATATTTCTTCAATGTAAATTAAAAAAATACCAATGAAGAAATCCCAATTCGGAAATTAAACTATTAAAATCACAATTCACATGAAGAGCACGAAAAGAAAAAACGTTCGAACACAAGTACTGCCAACCGAGAAGTGATACTTTGGTAGAATGGAATAGAGGGAGTCACATGCATCATTTGAGTATGTCACACTCCTATTGGTGAAGAGTTGACACATGATGATTTGCATGAGAGACGCATTTGAATCAGCTAATTCCAATAGAGGAGAGATGGAAGGCTTGTGGCATGCGTAAAAGTTTTTTTTGCATATAGAGGGCAGTACTGAATGAGAATAGCTATTTATGTGAGTGAAGGTATAATATACCATATGGAAATACAAGGCATACAATGTTTTTATTGAAGATGTACGTTCATATTTTAAAGAAAAAATAATAACTAAACATATTACACAAATTCCAAATGTTTTTCAGGATATATATATATATATATATATGTTTTAAACAATATATGGATACTATATGTACACACATTTTTTCCTTGTTAGTGATAAACTCTGTCTCATATGTGTTAGACAATTTAATTATGACAGTATTTAAGCCATTAAATATGTACTTACATTGCTATCAGGTGCAACACATGTTTCGTTGGTTTTCCTACATTCACATGCATGTCCCATCCAATCAGACAGGCACTGACATTCTCCACATTCACATGTTCCGTGGTCAGGTCCTGTAGAAAAAAAGACAGACCTACAAGACATTTGATACATTCAAATTAATTATAATGATTTTTTTTTTAATTCGGAGAGAATAAAAATTAAAAATCAAACAGTTTTTGTTGAGGATGAAAGCCCCTGAAGAATCAAGAATTCTAAAAACACTAACAATCAGATAAAGATTAAAAATTAATTCTATAATCATCAGATGATTCCATATACTCAAAAGAAAAGCATCTGTGGATAGAAGATTCAACTGGTCAAAGATTCTTACAACAGCATGGATTTTTTTATAGAAATAATTTCTAAGTTACAGTTGTAATATAGAATAACTTCTATTCATCAGTCATCTAGATCAGTGTTTCTCAATCACTGGTTTACTTGCCTGCCCAGGTCTGTGGGATTTCATGAAAACAAACTGACAGAATATTCATATCTAAATCGTAGTGGTTTTTCATTGTACTTGCATTTTAGTTGTCTGTAACAGTTTAGGGAGACAGCAGGCCAGTCCCTGATATCACAAAGGTCGAGAAATGCTGATTAAGATACTGCTCTGGTATAACAAATGCTTTCAGAATACTAAGTCTATATGTATAACAATCTATATGATTTTATATCCACAATAATTTCCTGATGACAGTAATCATGTAATCATTATTGTTTAGTAAATAATTTTTCTAAAGTTGGAAGCAATGTTTATGTTTTCTAGGCACTGAGAATTTTATATACAATCTTGCTTTGCTAAAATATACATATTTGAATAAATTAAGCAGATGACACAACTTATACTACACCAATATATTCTTAATGTTTTTTCTGAAAGCTGGGGCCATTTAATTTTGTAGCTCCTTTTAATTATTTGTTTAGTTTTCTGTTATCATTTTAAGTATTTTTTATACTTGTTTTTTTTCTTACCCCTAAACGTTTTTGGTCAGTATGTATTCTTTGTTCTATTTATCTATCCTGGACACAATTTTCTGATTCAATTTTTTTGTACTGTCTCCATCTACCAGTACGTATTTTTGTCTTCTACCTTTTTTTTTTTTTTTTTAATGTCTGTTGGTTCTTATGCTTTTTCCACTAATATATTGAATACTTAAAAAAAAAAACACCCGGTCAATTTGATTAGAAAAGGCTAGAAAAATTTTGGTTTGTCTGAACAATAAAAATTTGATAATGAGTAATTTATGTTTAATTTCATACTTGTTGAAGCAGTGGTGGATAAAATAAAGAAAACGTGTCACGTGTGACACACCAGGGGAAACTCAGGATTTTAAAAAATATTGTCTTATAGAATTAAGAACTTAAAACTTATATCTTATTAAAATATGGATTATTACCTAAGATTTTATGCTATATAAATTGGTATAACATAAACAAAAAATAGTTTTATAAAATTTTGAATGTAAAACACTAAACTTTTGTGTCATGTGCAGTAAAGGATATTCGTGGCAGTAGGGTTAATACATTCATTTATTTCAGTGCTGTATAAATATGTCTTTTATCAAGACTAAAACTAACTAAAATACATAAATTAGAAATATAACAATATCACTTACCACTACAGATTTGGCCTTCATCACGATCACAAGAAAAATTATCACACTCACAAAACTTTCCTGTCACTTTTTCTTGAGGATTCTGTGATAGAGAGAGTGAAAAGTTATTGTCCTGTAAATATTAAATTTAATAAAACACTGTAGATTAAGTAATGTTAAAACATATGCATATTAAAAACAAATTCAAGTATAGTCACTAGTGGTTTCTAACCCCATCCCTCCATTCAGACCTTTGAGCCAGCAGTGTACCCTGATGCACATAATTTCTTTAAAAACATTAAGTGATTTATATCAATAACAACAAATAAAAATAAATAATTCAATAGTGTTAAAAACAATATATTAATCTTTAGTGCTGGCTAGTGGAATATGTTGGTAATTCATTGAGACTGCCATCCAATTTTGAGGTGGTGATTTTTTGTTTTAATGTTTTTGAAAGATTCTCATGTACTCCCAGAGGTATGCATACCATAGGTTGAGAACTCAAACTTTAAATTAATATGGTGAACTAACTAAATCCAAAGTTAAAAGTCTATTTCTATTGGTGATCATCACTAATCACTGAATTGATGAAAATGTTCAAACTACAAACTTGCCTGCCTAGAAAAACATTCACAAATTCCACAGTGACAGATTCCTCGTCCAGAACAAGACTTGGTGTCATTGCCACTAAAAAAGAAAGTAATTAGAAGATTTATAAATATCCTAGTATTTAATTGATCAACTGTTCAGATATTTAGTAAAAAAAAAAACCTTTGTAAAACAATTTTTATGTTTAATGTATACAATTTGTATTTTGCTAAAATACACACAAACCCTATTCATCTTTGCATTAAAGTAAGATTTGTATGCACACAGAAGCTCTATAATGTTACTTTAGGCAATAAGGTATAAAAACAACATATTATGTCCAAAATTCAATTACAGCTTGATGATGGCTATCTAATAGCATAAATTGTGTGTAACTATTTTTGTAGTTACCTTCATTCGTGAGGCTCTACCAATGACTTTCTGAACAACTGTAAGTGGAATGGTTCATATCTCAAATGAATAATAGAGAAACATTTCTAACATCTTTAGAATCAAGATCAATTTCAAGTAGATATTCATCTTTATAAAGTAGAATCATCTTTCTATAACAATTTTAGGTTCTACTCTACCTGCCCATCAGTCGATTTTAAACTGAATTTTATCTTTAGTCAGAAAACTTCTAGAAGGTGCCAGAAAACTGTCACACAATTTATCCTAACGTACTTAAAATACAAATACATGTATTATCTTTATTATCTCTACAACTCTGTCACTAAAACTAAAAAACAAGAGCCACTAGTACAGCCATAACACTGGGTTTCAATAACAAATTAGAGATGGATAAGTCACCATTGATTCCTTTATATACTTACAAGATACACTTGGCTTCAACTGTGGTAGGGTCTGCATCTTTAGAATCACATTCACATTTTTTTCCAGAACGGCCATCATAGCATCTACATATTCCACACTGATAGGTTCCATTACCATGGGTACATTTATCACTGTTTCTTTCCTACAAGAATATAACATGAAGGATAATACAAATGTAAACAAAACAAAATAGATTTGTATAAGTTTATAATCATAAGGACAGCTGGAACTCCATTCCAATCACCACAACCTAATGGAATTACACCTAAAGCAAACATAATGAACACAATATCTGAAAATTTATCTTCACTTTGAAAAGTCAATAAGCTTCATCAATAGATAATATTAAGTCTGTATTAAAATACTGGAGTTTAACAGATCCACTTACTGGCCTTATCTTACAGTGCAAAAACTAAAAAAAAATATATACTTATGAAAAAATATAATCATTAAAATATCAAATCATGATAAATCTCTAGGAAAGTTATGTGAAGTGTCATTTGTATAAACTGAAACAGTATCATACATATTTTGATGATATAGCTCTCCATGCAGCCAAAAAAGTTTCTTTTCTAACTCAAATATATTAAGTTCAAAATTTAAATTAACTACCATAGAAATTTAAGAAAGTTTTCCAAAGTAGTTAACACACAATTGAATTTCACTTGAACTAGTTATATTCAAATACTTTTGACACCACAGATAATTTGGCACCTGAAAAAGGCCTTTATAATGTAGAGATTTTGGTTTTTGTTCATCACAAAAGCTAAACAATTAATGGAGATGTGCGATAACCTTATCTATTGACTAATTTTTTTTTATCACTGCATTGTTGAGCGATCAGAACTTGAGAACCACTGAAATATACATTGATTACAAAGTGCTGCCTATGGCACTAGGCTTGCATCTCTAGCAACATACCACTTCATCAGTATACAAGCAAATTGTTTTTAGAAAAGAACAATTCATCTTCAGTACATGTATATATACACAAAAGCAATGATTAACCTACTTGAGAAAAAAACACCATTCCAAAACACACCTAAAGTTGCAAAAATACAAGACAATATTTGTAGAAGACTGACTAGCTAATTAAATTTATCAGTCATGATGGAAGTTAGATAATTTTGTTAGTTTTAATGCAATACAAAAATATTATCATTAAACTTGGAATAATTAACACTGCTTTCCTATAACTAATTGAATAACATTATGTAATATTTGGATTCTTAACTGACTGCTGCATTTACAAAGTTTATGTTTCTTATGTTTATTTTTCAGAAGTTTGTAAACATTCCCCTCTGTTTTTGTGTTTGTTATCCAGAAAGCAAGTAACAGCTGTGGATATCCTCTTGTAATAAGTTCACGGACATAAAATAACTTTCTATATTGCTTTATTCACTTATGTTTCTACAAAATATTTTTCATTTTTATTCTCAATCTTTCTTTTGTCACCAATTTTTAGTTCTTTACTCAGTGTGAAAACATAATATATTTGCAAACATGTCTTATAAAACAACTAGCTCAGCATAAACAAATAAAATCCCTCTAACCCTATTGCAACAGGTCATGTGTCAAAGGCCATTTGCTGACTTGCATTCGAAATTTTATTGAACTACTATTTCATGAATTTATGTCAATAAGTTTGGTATCATATTGTAGATTATAATTCAAATTTTAGTATTATAACATAAGTTAATTTCTTAATTTAAAAGTAAATATTTAAAAAACACACCTAAATATCAATTTGTGTGTGTCACGTGGTATGTTGAATGCAGCACTGGTTCAAATTAGAAGTTTGTGATGTCAAAATACAAAATTCAAAGTTTTGTACAAATTAGGAACTCAAACTACTGATACTGACAAGCTAGAATATAAAATAAGAACCTCTTACCTCTTCTATTTGCTAAGATATCGTTCATGTGCTGAATCAAACAGAGTGGGCCCACCACCCACCTCTTTCCATTTTTGGAAACTGTTCTCTATATACACTTACTTCTATATATGACATGAATAACCAATTGAAAGCTCAGAATGTCCCCTTAGTGGTTTTCTCAGCCATTTTGATTTGTTATTGAGTTAATTTCGATTTTTTCATGCAAGATTTCAAATGGTAAGGTAAGTCTTAGAGAGCTTGAAATTTCTTATTTGATAATTATCGGGAGATTATAAAGATTTTGCATGTGAAATTTGAAAATGTTCTTATGTACTAAAGTATTTTTAATCTTAAAATTAAAATTGCTTTACATGTTGGATAGTCAACATTCTGAAATAGAAATGTTTACGAGAAAATCTTTAATTAAAAAATCTTAGTAGTTAATTTAAAAACCTGATATATTATGTACGAAAACCTTGTAATGTAATGTTAACCAATAACCTTCAAAATTTTGTAAAGATGTGCATACATTATCAAAAATCATAGTATAATTCTTCTTGTGGATACTTTCCTAGTTATGAGCTGGGTGAATTCCAGCAAGCTTTTAAATATGAAAACAAATTAGACACTGTTAAACATTAGAAAGATATTTGGATTATAAAAAATTAAAGATAATAGATAAATCAAATTCATAGAATGTATTTTCAAATATCAAATTCTGCAGTAAAATAAGATTCCAGTAAAAAAACTGTAGGCTTCAGTAAAATATAAACTTTTTTCCCATATTCTGCATAACTGTGAAAATCTGGAGGAATATCAAATTAAAGTATTTTATATTTTTGATCATTTATAAACTTTTACATGAAGATTATAAATCCTATATTTATGTATGGATAATAAACAAATCACAATAATAAGAATCACAGAAATTTTAGTTCTTGTGTGATTAAAATCTTTACTATCTTCAATTACATGATGACGAAATGGTTTAGACTTCGTAAAATTATTTTCATCCAATAAGCTTTACTACTCACATCACACTATCAAACTTGGTAAAAATCAGTTATACTGGTAATTGTACTATATCTTTGGATTTACCTCATTCCATGGTTTCTCACATGGACATTCACAAATGATCTCCAAGTCTATCAACAAAGCTTCGTTCAAACCAACAGGATAGATTTGAACTGTCTGGTTCCATTCAGCTTTGTTCTTTGGACATTTTTTTACCTCAATGCTGGCTTCAAAACTTACCTAATAGACAGAATAATGTGAAAATTATGTATAATTTAATTCAAAAATCATCATTTAGTTTTTTAGCACTATGTCTACAACATTCTAGTATATAATAGATATATTGATTAACATAATATTTAAAATGCTTAAAATTTAATATGTATAAATTAGGATCTCAAAGGAAATATCTTAGTTATTTGACTGACAGTTCTTGGGCACACATTTAATAAAATCAGTTGACAACTCCAACATTTTTATAAATGCACAGAACTTTATTGTATAAAGTTAAAAGCAAATATAAAACTAAAAAACTATACACTGTCTTCAGAGACAAGATAACCACAGGAAATTTCATTTGTATATTTATATACATGAACAATTTCCATATTGTATAGTGGCACTGTTTACAAAACTGATTTCCAGAAATTTACTTCCATGACACCAAGACCTATATCTCTATTCAAAATAATTTTATTTTTAGAAATTTCTAATGATTCTCTTATATTTAATTCGTTTTTTTAAGTCTACTTTAAGTATTTGTATATTATGTCTCCCATAACATCACATGACTAGTTTGCCACATGTCCCACTATGGCTGAATCACTGGTTTTTAATTTATCAATGGCATTGTTCTTTAATTCGAAACCTCAAATTTTTACTTGTTTGTCCGATATAATTTAAACCACAACTACAAGAGATTTGATGTATTCCACATCTATTCTCTACTTTAGTTTTATTTTTAACACCATTAATGATATTAATCAATTTTAATTAAGGAGTAAAGTTATTTTTTATGAACACATTATCTATTTTTGTTGACAGTGGTGGAACATGTATCAAACATAGTCTCTCTTTGTTTCCCTTACCTATTGTCTGTAGTTTGGTACATTCAAAAACTTAATTAATTGTACTTTATTAGAATGTTTTTTATAGATCCTATATATATAAATAATATCAGGTTCATAACATCTATCAATTATTATATATTGTAAATAATTCAATTCTAACATTAGATCTTCATTAAAACTTGTTGTTTGGTTTAAGTTATGTTAGACAGACAAGTAGAGATTTGAAGTTCCAAATTAGAGAACATAAAAATGTCATTGATAAATTATTAACTAGTGATTCAACCCTGGCGGTACATGTGGCAAACTCTTCACACATAATAATGAGTGGGACAATGTACAAATGCTTAAATAAGTAGAGTCAAAAAACTAAATAAATATAAGAGAATCATTAAAAATTGCAAAAAACAAAATGATTTTGAACAGAGATTTAGGTTCTGGTATTTCTAGAAATCAATTTTGTAAATAGTGCCACTATACAATATGCAAATTGTACACATACATTTCCTTGAGTATATAAATTAAATTTTGTGTGTTTTTCTTGTTTCCTGAAGATGGTGGAATAGGTTCCACCAAAACACAGTTTCTTAGTTGAATATTTGCTTTGAATATCAGAGTGATCAACTGATTTTATGAAATATTTTACACTGAATATATTTGTTTTAAGTTATTAGAGAAAGATATTAGAAGTAAGGGTTGATTTGTTTATAATTTCAATTCATCCAACTGTTTATAAAAAAAAGAACTATTATTTTAATATTAAAAAAGTATTATTACATTATTCAACTATGAAAGAATATAATACAGCATAAAACAGCATCAATGATTTTGCTTATAACATAGAACACATTATTTCAAAAGATTATTAATATGTTATTACCAATTTTCCACAAACACTACAACTATACTTACACTGTTACCAACTTTCAGGCCTTCACATTCATTGGTGTTTCGTCTCTGTCCTCTAAATATAAAAACCATCAACAGGCCATAAATAATCATCACAAATAACACAATATACTGAAAATACATGAAAATACATAAAAAAAAATTGTATTAATCTTGATCCTAAAATATAGTTATAGATAAAAAAAACATACCCACCAATGCACCCTCACATTTTCATTAGATATATATATATATATATATATATATATATATATACACACACCAGACGTTTATTTCTACAAACTTTATAGAACTTATAAAAGGCATATGTTCAAAGAATTTCATTTTTCTCCTATGTAAATAACAAACACAAGAACTATTCAGCAATAATATAAAATTATTTTATTTCCCACAGTACAAAAAGGTTGTGTTATTTTAACTCACACTATTAGGTAAGTGGGGCATTATATACCGACCAAACGATCTACGTAAAAATGAGATCCATACCCACTATTACATTATTAAAAACCTCTGTTGATTTGTAACTCAGTACATTTATCCAATTAAGAAAACAAAATTACACTTGTATTAGACTACTTATTTTTTGTTTCTAGATGTTCTTCCAAAAAGCACGAAATTACATAACACAAACAACATAATTTATGGTTTCATCAGAAAAGATCAACTGGGTTAGTTTTTTTTTTTTTAATGGAAAAACTTGATGTTAGAATTAGAAGATGAAAGTTAACACTGAAAATCACATTTTAAGCTAGAATAATGAACATGGTAATAAGATATGCTTATTCAACATCCAGTTTTTGAAGGATGATTGTCAACAACATCTCTCTCTAGGTACCATATCCAAAAAGAACATAGATATCTTTTCCTTGAGGCACAAAGAACTTCCAATGTCTTAGATAGCCTTTTGATATAAGTAAACCTCTGTCTTCCATGGTCTCTTCTTCCTTCAACCTTTCCGGTTAGGATAACGTTCAATTTCTTTATAACATGTCCTAGAAATTCTTTCTTATTCTGATGTTAGTCAGCACCTTCCTCCTGCAACCTGCTCTTGACAAAGTATGTTCATTTAAAGTGTGACCTGTCGCACATAACTTTGAGGACCACAACTCGACTGCTTCAATTCTCTTTTCCATACATGGCAATACTGTCCAACATACTAATCCAAAACTCTTAACTTCATATCCATAAACGTTTTATTATTTGTCAGTATCTTTTCAGAAATGTGTCTATTGCCATCTCTATTCTCCATCTTATTTCATGATCACATTTACCATCTGATATTCTCCAACTTCCCAGGTTTTTGAAATTAGTGATCTGCCTTATCTACTTTGACAATGCATACAGGAATGATCTTCTTTGTAATTACCATGCATTCTGTTTTCCTACAGTTAATACATAATATAACATAACTGGTCCATCTTGGCTGTTCCATCCTCTAAACTAAATTAAAATAATTAAAAAAAATCTTAAACTAGCCCCTTATTATTCATACATTTATCAAGCTTTTTCTTAAACTCACTTAAATTTACTGCCTCTACAACATCCATAGGCAACCCAATCCAAAGGCACCCTGTTAGAAAAATAAAACTGTCTTTGCTGAAGATGACTCCTACCTTGTTAAAATTTATATTTGTCTAGTACTACTATTATCACTGTTAAATATGAAAAAGATGATGCATCAACACTATCAATTCCCTTTACAATCTTAAACACCTCAATAAGAGAAAACAGTTTAAAAGATTTCAGCTTCTCTTTGTATGACAAACCCTCCATCTAGACACCATTCTAGTAACCCTTCTTTGAACCCTTTCCAACAATTCATTGTCTTCCCTAATGTAATGAGCCCAAGACTGAACACAATATTCCAAATGTGGCCTAACCAGTGAACTGTACAATGAAATTATAACTTCTTTAGACTTGTATTCAATATTTCTGTAGATACAACCTAAAATCCTATTTGCCCTACCGCTAGTAACACCACATTGCTTGGATGGTTTTAGAGACTGATCGATTATCACAATAAGATCCCTTTCCTTCATAACTCTGTTAAGGTTTTTCCCATCCAAATTATACATATAATTCAAATTATGATAACCCACATGCATTATCTTACATTTATTATAATTAAAACTCATCTGCAATTTATTTGCCCAACTCACTAAATGATCTAAACCCTTTTGTAAATCAGCAGCATCCTCTCCACAGCTAGCAGAACCCAAGACCTTAATATCATTTCTTCTCACTTTCACTAACAACTTTATCTAAACGTTTTTGCAGCTTCTCTTCTGAATGAGCTATATTAAAACTGTGTCATCAGCATAATGCAAGTTGTTCAAATTCTGTCCACCAATGACCAGCCCTGGTGAATCCTCAACCTCCCTCAGGATTTTCTCACTGTACAAACTAAACAAGTCAGGTGAAAAGACACAGGCTTGCCTCACACCTCTCTTAGTTTGGATGAAATCACTTAATTTATTTTCTATCTTCACTGCTGCAGATTGGTCCCAATTTAGGTTTCTTAAAATTCTCAAGTCTTTACCATCAGTATACAGTTCTTCCAGCATTTCAATTAACTACACATGCTTGACTCATCAAAAACTTTGGTATAATCAATAAAACACAAGAAAAGGTCCTTCTTCATTTTTATTACCCTCTCTGAAAGCATTTGTATCCTGAAAATAGCATTTATTGTACAACAATCTTCAATAAAACCACAATGAACTTTTGCAATCTCTGGTCTTATTCTACTTCTACCTCTCATCATCAGCATCTTTAACAGGATCTTTGTCACATGGCTCATTAAACTGATGATTAGATGGTGTTCACATTCAATGGCTTCAGATCTGTTGGTGAGTGCAATAAAGATAGATTTACTGAGATCCTCAGGTATTTCACCATTTTCATAAATCTCGTTAATAATGGTTGTTAACTTTTCTATATCAAATTCTTCCAAACAATATATTTGTTCTACTGCAATTTCATCTAGTCATGTAGCTTTATTGATTTTTTATTTTGTTGATAACTGTCCGTATTTCTGACTTAATAATTTTAATAGATAGCTTTTCATCAAAACTGTCATGGAATAAATCTTCAATATAATCATCATTTCAATACTTGTTATCTTTCCATAATTACATCACCATTCTTAGCTTTTATACATCCACTAGAAATGCATCCTCTATTACCTGTGATGGTTTTAATATTCCTATGCATTGATGTAGCATTTTCATCCTCTTGTTTTTTATTTCTATACATTTTTCGTTAAGCCATTCTTCCTTTTCTTCATTGCACATTGATTGAATTCTTTTGTTGAGCTTCTTATACTCTTCCATAAAACAAGTTTTCATCTTCCTTCTATCTTCCATGAACTCAATAATTTTCTTTGTCATCCATTTCATCATTAATGCTATAAAATGTTTTTAAAAGATTCTCAGCCATAAGACAAAACAAATGTCCTTGATTTTGAAGTATTTTTCCTTGACCTATTCTACTTCAGATATATGATAGTAATAATTTAATTTTTTACAAAATAGATTATGTGTGAATCCACAAATTCTAAATAGTAACAACAGCCTGCCATAGCTGAAACAACAATGTACAGATTGAACCAGCATATTTCTTTAAAAACTTTCTAACAACTTTTTTTTTTCCCTCAAACTGTGAACCCTGTTTTACTTTTCATATTCAGAGTAGTTTAAGTTTAATTTGGGGAAGGGGGAGGAGCTCTTAAAAGATAGTAGAGTTAATAACACATGAAGTGATAAACTGTTACATTACTGCATTTCAATGCATAATTAGTATATTTTAGATCTGTTAAGAAACATTTTCCAATCTTTATACTTTAAGTGATATGGCTCACTAGTACTATGTTTATTTTTCATTCTATAAAGAACAATAAATATTGTTAAAGTTAAAAAACATACGACCAGCAAATTACTCAATACTTTATAGTATGCTGGTATGACTAAACATGATAATAATGAACAAATACCTATTAATTTATAGGAAACATCTGTAATGTATATATACTTCCAATAAAAAAAAGACTCACTACAACAACAAGTATTAATGTTTTCTATATTTACTGACAATCTTAGGCTAATTTTGTCATTTAAAAATATCCCAAATTAAATGACTTGAAAAAAAAAAGAAGTCACAATTGTAGTGATTAGTAGCTCATATACTTTCTCATCTCAAATTAACTTTTACTAAGTCACATTAGAAGAGACCTATTCATTTTATTGCTAGAAAACTGGGTAAAGAGGGTATAAACAGACATGTGGAGTTCAGTGCTAAATGCCTGTTGTAATTCTTTTATTCTACATGTCGGATAGCCAAATACAACATTTCTTTCTGGATGAGGTGACACGGAAGAATATTTTTTAGTCACTAAAAATATCTAGAAACAAAATTAGCAAGAAAATATGAAAAATTCAGAGGTTTCATGCAATGTAAAATGTCCATGAAGTGAATCCTAGGCATGAATAGAGAACTTCAGAAACTAAGCATCTAAAATTAAGATTTATTGAATAAATTCAACAATGCTAATTTCTTGTGAGTTTTGACATAATAGTAGTACTACAAGTGTTTCTGCAGCATATCATAAGATTTTGTTCTGAACTTATTGACATTTGCTTACAGATAAACAAATAATTACGTTTTGCTATTTTAGGCCTAACTTAATCACTTAGCCTTTCTCTCTTTAATGCTTTACCCCCAAAAGTTTATTCAAGATTTTCTTTTGATACTCAGCAATTTCTGAATTATTTTGAAAGCACAATAAACATTTTTTTTCCACACTGAAGTCAGATTCACATAGTATGAAAAGCCCAATAACTTATACACACATAAATTGCCATATTTTGTTAGCTTTGGCTATTAATAAAATTGCTATTTTGGGGCAAATGGCAATATTCTAGAAGAGATTCAGGTGTCATTCACAAATTTTAAAATTGACTACACACTAAAACTGGAAAAAATTTGTTAGAAAGAATATGTTCATAAAAATATTGTGTTTCACACTTGGTAAACGTAAACAAAATATGGGAATGAATTAATGAAATCTTTATCACTCTGTTCTTTGTTAAGTACTATGAAGAGTTAAATATAGGGTTAAGTACTATGAAGAGTTAAATATAGGGCACACAACGAAAAAATAGGTAAAATATAAAACTTTCTTTAAATAAAATATTTAAACTTTCATACCCAAGACAGGAAGAATAATATTTAATATCAATAATTTCATTTCTTGCATTGTCTTGTAGTTTGACTGTTGAGGTGATTTTCTGTGGAAGAAAAATCATTTACATGTTATGATTCAAGTCAACATTTGAGTGTGATTATTTACTTACATGTTTTCTTTAGGGTATGTTGAATATTCAAAAAATGTTAAAGAGAAAAAAAAGAAAAAACTTTCTGGTGGATATGATTCGCATTTTTATGTTTGAAATACAGTTATAATCCAAACAATTGCTAAGTAAGGCATTGTTAAATTGATTATTATTAGAAGTTTGTAGGATCAGAATAAATCTTACCAACTGTAATTAAAAACTGTCAAAAGTAATAATCTGCTCTAAATTTGTAAATATCAAAATTGGTAAAAATGTTAGAAAAAACATAACATGTTATAAGAAATATTTCAATACATTTATGGCTACAAACATTCCCACGTACAACTTACACTATACTGGCCTTTCACAAGTTCCACTATATTAGAAGAATCATTTTCTAATCTTCCAACAGTAGATCCTTCCAGCTGGTCACTGAGTCGCTCATAGATGGAAAACTGATCACCTGTGACAGCAAAGATAATATTCACTTTGTTTCTTTTTACTTGCATGTTAATATGGCTGAGAGATGGATAGTCTTGATGGATACTCATGTTGTAATTACCATACTTATCCAGGTAGCAGAGGCCATCATTTGGCTTGACAATTCCTCCCAACTATCATAAAAAAAAAAGAATCTGTTATCTTTTATGAACATAGTTTTGTATCAGTCAAATTAAAAGTAAAAGAAAGATTGGACTATGCAGGGTTTATGTTGGCCTACATATATTCTATATTAAGCTTATCTAAGATCTCATGTACACATGTACAAATTATGAAGTTCTTTCAAACATACCATGCTAACAACAAAGCTTACTTTCCAGTAGTGTTCTCTTGTTATTTGTGTGAGTAACTTTTCTAGTGAATTTTCTTACACGAGATAAAACAGGTTTAAAACAGTGATGATCTGCTGATTGTGTAATATAACAAAACAGTTTCCAAAAAAAAAAGATATGACTATAATAAGTGCATGCTCATATTGATCAGAATACACACCTTTTGATGAACCAAATTATTTCACGAGTTTGTTTTGTTTACAATGTTTTTGTGTTAGTATTAAAATATATTACAATACATATCAGAAATAAGTCTGATTTAAAACAAATCTCTGAACAATATGTTGTGGGAAAACCCATAAATGTCAAGGGCCACCTGAGGTCACTGGAAACTTTGGATTTCTAGATGCTCTGTGGTATTATCTGGGCATATTTTGAGGCGTCATTGAGAGTTCACTTAGGAGTAGAAAAGTTGAAATAAAACATTCACAAAACAGCGAAATATATCTATTCATTCACTTCATCTTAGTTTCTTTTTATCTGTTTGGAAACTGATATATAGAGTAAAGTGACTGTTTTTTGTTTTTTTTCTTTTACAGCAGGTACCATTGGTATATAATTACCATTAACTTAGGCCTTCCTGGCATAAATTAATGTTATCATCCTGACGATGAAGATATTACCATAAGTTGCAGAATAAAATCATGACCAATATATACATATGTGTGCAGCATTTATTGACTGTTAAATATATCTCATTTAAAAATGGTGTAATTTTGATAACGTAACACAGTTCTAGATGATCACACAAGCAACTATTTAGAGACCAGACAATAAAAGATAGGGAAATGAAATTAGCACTTACAAAAGAAAGTAACAATCTTATTCCATAAAGTTATGTATAACGGAGAAAAGCTTTTTCCCATCGCATGAGATTAACTATACTTTAGCCTAAGGAAATAATTGCACCAATTTGCCTTTTAAGTAATTTCAGTCAAGTTTCCAGTTGTGTTTTAGAAAAATTATGACAGACTTATGGAGACAGATGTTGGAGTAATGTATAATATGCTAACCTTTCCATCTCCAGCATGGTGAAAACCACTGTCTGAGGAAAACAGCAGGATTTTTCTTGATTTGTTTCTCCATGCAATATGATCCTATAAAATATATACAATAAAACAATCTGAATACACATTCACAAAGGTAGAATATTAAAGCACAGATGAAAATACAGTATCAGAATTATCAAATTATGTTTTTCACTTGTTAGATAAGTTTTAAAACATTATAATACAACAGATTCAGCCAATGAACTGGTAACAGTTGGGTTAACTCTAAGCAACAAGACTCGCATTATTTTCATTTCCCACTCAATAAAAAAATCAACAGTTTTATGTAAGGTATGCCACATTATTTAATTTCAGATAATTGCTCAACACAAAATTTTATAATAAGTCATTCATATATTTTTTTACTAGTTTTATGGATCAGCTCTAACACTTCAGAAATGTGTCATCAGAAGTGTGTTCTTGTTAAACATCACGTTTTCACACTTTCAAACATTTTCTTATATTCCATCAAAATAAGTTGACACAAGACAGAAAAAAGTATACAGAAAACATTATTGTTTATTTCTTTGCTTCAGAATTTTCACGCTAAGCTACACAAGAGCTATCTGCATGTTGATGCTCCTAATTTTAAACTGATAGACTAGACAGAAGGCAGCTAGTCAACAGCACCCACTGCCAACTCTTGGGATATTCTTGTCTGACCAAATAGTAAGATTTGACTGTCACTCTTACAGTGCAGTCAAAAATCCAAAATTTGTCTGTACCATAGTGACAGTAAAGTTTGGAGTATAATTGGTCCAATATAGGTGTTTTAATGACAGTGCAAGCTGGCATTAGCTTATCTGGGTAAATTATCCCATCCAAAGATTTACAATAATTAATCATTATGATATTAAGTGAAAATATGAATGCTACTGTGAAGCATTTTGAAGATGTACTAGATGCTATTTTCATCATGGATAATAATACAAGATTATTAACTTGTTTTTTATTCATATTTATGGCAAAGCAAGGAAGGTTATCTACTGCTGTTGATAATTTTGAACTACTGACAAGAGGGAATATAGCCAGTCAGCAGCACCCTACCACCCATGCTAAGAAATTGATTGTCAATCTTATAATGCACCCACAGTTTAAAACATGAGAAATATTTTATGGTATCACACAGATTAGAACCTCACTCATGAGCTCCAAAATATAAAGTTCTACCACAGGGCCAACCCATGCCTATATTAACTGGCAAAATACTGGTTAAACTGCAGAGTAATCTCATTATTATTAAAACAATCAATGTTCCATCCTACTAAATTTGGATCAGACATATTTTTATAGTGAGAAAGTACATAGAAAGGCTCTCAAACAATATAAACAGGATTCCAGAACGACAGAGATTCAATCAGATCACAGAAAGTGCTTTAAAAAATAAAAACCTCTTCATACAAGCTTGTTTACAGATATTTTACATTCAAAGATTATCAGAATCTTTTCCAAAAATTAATAATTTCCATTGACTGATTCTTTATATCTATAAACATCCATATTTTTAATTGTAAAGTGTAGTAAATTCTTCCCAGCT
Source organism: Limulus polyphemus (assembly GCF_000517525.1). Lineage (NCBI taxonomy): Eukaryota > Metazoa > Arthropoda > Merostomata > Xiphosura > Limulidae > Limulus > Limulus polyphemus. The sequence continues at coordinate 369,168 of NW_013665809.1, read as the reverse complement.
ATTTTTTAGAATATAAAACAGCTACAAGAAGCCTAAAGATATATTTTCCCTCAAGCTATTTTTTTAGGATGTGTGTACTTGAAAATTAATATATTGCCAATAGAACAAATTAATGCAAATTTTATTATGTATGTGATAATATACTCAGTAGCTGTTGGCTTTACACTGTAGGTCAAGACTGAATCCTGATAATTCATCTTGAACTGAAAAGGTTTATAAATTAAAAAAATTAAATAGCCCCGCCCCCTACTAACACAGCGGTACGTCTACAGACTTATACCACTAGAAACCGGGATTCGATACCCGTGGTGGGCAGAACACAGATAGCCCTTTGTGTAGCTTTGTGCTTAATAACAAACAACAACAACAAGAACAAAAATTAAATATTGTAATAATAACTCACATGACAAACAACTGCTTGCATTATGGCATCAAAACCACCTTCTGGAGCATCAAGGTTCCCTGAGACACTGGCAGCTTTAACCTGTTTTTCAAATTGCTTGGTATTGATGCTTAAAGGCATGTGGTTCTTGAAGCCGTATGGAGGAGCACAATTTGTACAGGGTTCTACTAATCTAGAAAACAATTATTTTCTTTATTACAAGACTTAGAAATACATATTTTGTGTAATCCTAATCAATAAGTTAAAAATGTGGTTAAAGAGCTTTAAGAAACAATAAAACATCAGGATGGAGAAACCTTGTACATTTATTCAGTGACAAATATGCTACTGTCATTAATCAATGAAAAGAATAAAATTGATTTTAAACAATATTATAACACACTAATTTTATCAATTTACAGCATTTATAAAAAAAAAAACTTTTAAATTCTTATTATCAGGAGAAAATTATAGGATTCTTATTTTGCATTTAACACATACTTTTCCGGTATAGCGCTGACATAGGGCATAACAATCTTATCGACAAAAGATCCAAATCCCAGATGGAAATTGTTGGTGATGTTTCCCATGGTAGTAGCCAGCAGGTTTCCTAAAGCAGCTAGCTTATCTTTGTCGTCTTCCATGGACTTGGATAGATCCATCAAGTAGTACAGGTCTACTGGATAGTCCACTGCTTGACGAAACTCCACATTTAAGGAAAATGGACTTTCTAGAAAAAACAAAAAGAAACAGTAAACACATTCAAAGCTCCATTGTCATGTCACTTTAATCACTGCTTGCCATATTGCAATGCCATTAATATTAATTATTTCAACACTTACAGTTGACAGAATACTACATTATGGAAGATTCCATGTTAATGACACATTCTTCCTCGACAGGTAAATTATAATAACTTATGAATTTAAAATCTATCATTAAAATATATTAAAAAAAAATTATACAATTTATAAGTTTTCTGTTTAGTATAGCCCAAAATCAATAAATAAATACTGACTCACTGATAAATTCCATACTGCTCACACCATTTTTAGATGCAAAAGTTTTTTCTATGTACGAATTGATGCCTCAAGGTCATTACACTAACTCAAGTAATGTTAAGCCATTCCTGTCAATAATCACAATTACACCAAGTTCTACACTTGTAGGTCTAATATAAACTTTAATATATTATAATTTCATCTAGTAGACTAAACTCACTTTCTTTAGTAGCACGTAAATATTTACTGAATGAGGCCATTTTTCTACCTCTTGGTTGACGCTAATAGTTAACTTTCAGGTTTTAGTACTCCGTATGGAATCTGCAAGTTCCTCACAATCTTAATGTTAGGACTATTAAAATATTTTATTGAACTCCTTTTGTTATATGAATTTTTTTTTTTTCCATGATGTGTGATAAAGTAGAACAATCTTAATGATACGGCTATCAAAATATTTTGTAGAACTCCATTTGTTAAAGGCAAATTTTTTCAATAACTTTTGATAAATGTTGGAAATTTCCAAACAAATTTTAAACCATAAATGACACAAATATGTTATGGGAACTAAATTTTATATAAGTCTAATGTCAAGCATGTAAAGACATGAGTGCTAATGTGACATCTAGTACCAGTAGAGAACTTTAAAAAGATTCAGTTATATATTTACACTTTTAAGCCCTCTCAAGTAATCAATTTAAGCTTTCTTTGCTCAGCTATAACTACAGTAAAAGATAAGTGAAACTACTGTTTACTGACATTCTTCACGTGAAGTAATGAAAAGATAAAGCTACTGTTTTACATAGATACAATATCACTGCACTCAAGTGTACTTAACAAATTAGCTAACAGCCACTGATGCCTTTATCACATCTACCAGCTTGTTTTCACATGTAGCAAGTAGAAAAACTGTTGAATTATGTCACGTATGTTTACACCAAAGTTTCTCTCAGATTAGAGGTGATTCCATAAATAAAAGTATCTAGTTTTTATTGGACATTCAATATCAAAAATGCTATAATACTGTCAAAAGTCATTACAGACTTTAATGTTGCACACAAAAATCAGTGAACGAAATATGAAAGTAAACCAAACTATTTCAAAAGATATTAACTAACTGTTATAAAATTTAACATATGCATCATCTACAAAACGATATTTTATCTACAGGAACACACACACACACACACACCTGCCTTTTTATATTCTAAAGGCATCACATGTAAATCATGTGTTATTTTTTTCTTAACTCTTTCACTGTCATGGGTACATATATGTACCTCTCAAGAGCACTTCCATGGGAGTTTAATGTTTCTATCATCATGAAGAAAGGATATTCTCCTTCAAACTTCCCAAGGTTGCCAGTTTCAATATTCAGAAAAAGTAATGAAATATTAATACGTTTTTTTTTATATACCTAAAAATACACCTGACACAGTGAGAATTGATTATATATACATCTGGCAGTAGAGAGGGTTAATGAGCACTACTAAAAGGAAATAATTACTCTTCATTTAAAGTTTGTCAGTAGTGTTACGTATTACACTTTCAAATAGCCTAAAACTGCGTTAAATTGTAATTTAGATTTAGTAGTTAAATAAATGCCGATATGTATCCAATTTATGATATTTGCCAACAAGATTGATACACACAGTTTTCTTTTTTAATACAAATATATTTTCATATACAACCAATAATACAATTTACAATAACAGTTATTACAAACAATGATTTTTATACAAAAGTTTTACAAATTTACAAGTAATATAAAGTCTTCTTTCTAGTCTGGAACTTCCTTGATATCTTACCGAGGGTTCACAATGAGAGATTTAATTTCGAGTTGACATAGGTACAACTCACTTAATAGGGAGCTAGCTAGCTCTGTGATCTTCACTGATCACACGCCAATTTTTTCCCACCGATGAAGTTGGGTAATGCTTTCATAAAAGTACTAATGTCTGATGTGGATCCACTGAATTTACATGGTTTGTAATATTCGAAATTTATAAATGTTCCTAGTCAAATATTTGAAGTGTCCCGATTAATAAGCATTATAACAATCACAGTTATAGCTTCTGAAGTTTATAGCACACCAACTATAGCAAACCCATAATAGATACTGTTTTTAGGTGAGTCACATTGGTTATATTTATAGGCGTGTGGAGAATTTCTCGAAATTTTAGTCACGCAACAATACAAACGCTTCACTAGTGTTCACGTACACACATATATTGTTGATTCTTACATTCGAAAATCTTCTACAACTTTAGAGAATAGATGGGAATTTTGCAATACATATTTAACAGTATAAGCTATGTATGTTTCTAAATATAAATTTCATTTACACAAACATCGATATTAAAATAAATATGTAATAGTAAATCTGCCACACTAGAAACTTCACAAAGTCAGCTTACAAATCAAAAACTAAATGGGCTGTTAGGATGTTTTCTAATATCAGAGTGAATAACAATAATAAGAGATACATTAATCAATATATTACTACTAAATATACAACAGTATCAAAGTATGCTTTAGTGACACCATCTATCATTCTCAAAAGTTTCAATGAGAAATATTTAAAAGAACAAGATTTCAAAGATGGAATTCTGGAGGAATATCATATTAACTAATTCAAGTTACACATATAGGTTTTTTCTTGAAAGGTGATATGTAACATAAAATGAGTGTGTAAGGGTGAAAAAGGTTTTATAAATGACTTAAAATCAACCAATATTAAAAAGTGTACATCACTGTCCTCTTTTTGTTTAACTTTAATAAGTGCAGTAATTAAAATTTTATGGTATCAACTAGATGGAATGAATGTTTAACATCTTGAACTATTTTAAAATGAAATGTGGAACTCCACTTGAGTAAACAATTCTAAAGCTTACACATCACTCATGAGAAAAACAGATCATTTGCCAGATATCTGCTAAATGGTCTATAACAAACAATTAAGAATTTCTTTTAAACTGTCTATAATTCTTATGAAGTAGCTGTTCTAAAAATTAGAGTAAAATCATCTGAAATAAACACAGAAAGAAGTACATTACAAAGATGTTTGTTTGTTTGTAGTTAAGCACAAAGCTACACAATGGGTTATCTGTGCTCTGCCCATCACGTGTATCGAAACCCGGTTTCTAGCGTTGTAAGTCTGCAGACATACCGTTGTGCCACTGGGGGGCACATTACAAAGAAACTAAAAGATATTTTAATGACTTACTTGGTTTGAGCTTCAACTTAATTTTCTGTGGTTTTATTTGGACAGGATCTTCTTCACTAGTTCTTGTGTCACTTAAATGCCTATCCTATTTAGAGGTTTAATTAGAATAAACATTATCAATGCTAATAATTAATGAAATACTTCATGGTATCAAAGTTAAAAATACATAATGACAACAGTTTGTGACATTATATGTTAAAGTAAAAAATGAAGTTTTCTGAAAGCTGGATAGATAACACACAACAGCTAAATGATGTCGCATATTTTGACTTTAGTGAATGTTCAGAACCAGTACTAAAGTCTAAGTTTCATTGAGTCTAATAATAATCTGATGATAGTTTTCTGTTCTGCAATATATATGTATTATATATATATATATATATATATATCATTTAAAAGCATAGGATATTAAGAGTTTACTGCTCCTACAGATACTTAGTACTTGCTTTGACTCAGCTTAATATAAAAAAAAGATGGGAACGAGTAATATAAAAAAAAGACGAAAACAAGTATTATCACGAAAGGATAAGTGACCCCATTCCTTACTCAAAACATAAGAGGGCTCACAACTAATGACCAAAATGGTTGATAGCTTTAGCAAATCTACAACTGGTTGTCTCGTACACTCACAAAGTCATTCAAGTATCAGTGATGTGTAGACCACTGAAAGAATTTTGTAAGGCATAGGTAACTGGAAGCAATCAGGTTCATTATCCATACATGATAGCAACATTAGTTGAAGCACAAAAGATAGAAAATCTAAATATCAAAAATATACAAGTGTTCAATTACTCTGTTGGAAATTGTTAAACAATGCAGCGGGATTTTCAGAGAGAGAAAACAGTAAAAATGATTTTTTTAAAAATGTTTCTTAAGTGTAGCACAGATACAAGTTTGGACCATAACACTAGTAAATGCATACAAGTTTGAAACTCTGTTACGAGTTTCCAAAAAAGGATTCCTGAAAGGAAGAAAAATAAAACAATCCTACATGTTCAAAAACGTTTTTATTTGATTTGCTAACTACCATACCAGTTTACCTAGATGAGTTTAATGAATGAGAAAAGGGCATTTAATGGTAAGATGAGAGAGTTAATTTTGAAGTGAGATGAGGAGAAGAAAGACTGCTGAAATTTGCACTTTGAGGTAGTGAAACTTAAGCATAAACTGAATACAACTTGTATACATAATGACAAGGACACCTAAGTAAATACAGAAATGTGTTGAAATCAATTTGTTTTCCTCGTTCTCTTTAATTAGCTTCCACATTTATAATCAAAACAAAATATGTATTTCTAACTGCTGCTCACTACAGTTTAGACATTAGCATATGGCAAGAATTAGTTAAATTAGCCGTAAAAGGTTTTCTCTGCAGAAGCAGTTATAAGTGTAACAGTAGATTATACTGTTGTTATAACTGAGATGGTTACAGATGAAATTTGGAAAGTTTGACAGTCTAACACATTTGTGCAACCACTTGTATGTTCATGCTACAGTTGAGAAGAAAAGAAGCATTGTACATATTTCTAGACTAATGATGAATATCACAAAGTCATAAGTGATGATACAGTCTAGTAAAAATATTAGAAAAAATTTGAATGTCAAAACATAAACCTAGATCTGCAGCCCCAGTGACAGTTGACAAGAAAAGCTTCTGACTTTTTTACTTTTGACCATACCAAGGAAAGTTCAAACAGAACAAAAAAACAGAAGTGCTAGCAAGATTAAAACAATGTCCTAGACATGGCCACAGAGGAAAAGATCCCTGTAAGTTTGCTTAAATGTAAACCTTTCTTAGATAAGTGGAGAGTCTTAGATCAGTTATTTCCAGTGAAACATTAGCATATTGTCCATCTAAATGTATATCAAAATATCTGAAGTATTACAAAATAACATTTAGGGACAACAAGGGACCTGTTGGTTCATTTAGGCTGTCAAATCCACTAAACTTTGAAATAAAAATTAAACAATCAAATCCAATCCTTATCAGTCAAAGACTTATCAACCCTTCCCCTAAACTCCTTTACATTTACTGCACCCACCGATTCTAAAAGCAATCCATTCAAAAAGGCAACCATCCTATTAGGAAAGTAAAACTGTCTTAGCTGAAGATGACTTCCACCCTGCCAAAATTTGTATTTGTGTATTCAAGTCCTTCCATTCTTACAACTAAGTATGAAAAAACACAATGCATCAATAATATCAATTCCTTGAATAGATTAAAATGAAACATTGATTACCAAAGCCAAAGCTGTTATTTTTTTTTATCAATTATGAAGCTTACATGCTTTTAACTATACCTCTAGTTTTTCCATTTTGCTGTTTGGGTGAACAATGTCTTTATTAGGACATTTTCCAATCAAATTTCCAATGGTGTCACATCGTCGGCTTCCATCACTATCAAAATCCTACAAAGGAAAATATTTATATAATTAAATTTTCAAACTTTAGTATCATTAATGAAGGTATTGAATAAATTAAGAGCCATAAAAATCCTGTCATTATTTAGAAGTAAAGAAAAACTTTTCCTCAAAAAAAAAGGGAAGTAAATGTAGGGATGGCTAATATCAATCCTTCAAAAACAATGCAAACAAGATAGTAAGGATGGCACTTGCACCATCCCTACATAATAGCACAGGCAAACAGTGTAGTAGAATGTTAACAGACAAAAATAGAATAAATTATACTCAGTTAGGATGGAACAGTTATATATATTGTTATATGTTAATACTTGCCTGTGCTATTATACACTATTTTATTTGAATTGTTTTTGAAGGATTGATATTAACCATCGCTACATTTACCTCCTTTTTTGAAGAGTTTTTCTTTACTTGTTTGTTGTTTTTTCTAATGCAGTGTTTCAATAAACATAGGAATGTTGTATTTATAACCAAGTTCAAAATACAATGAGGTTCCAACTATAATATTTATTGCTTATTTATCATTAGCTGGTAATTCCTGTTTCACCCTTTATTTAAGTGTTGTTAAAGGAACACTAAATTTCTGTAGGAAAGCTAACTTTAAGGGGTAATGATAACATCATTTACACTAAAATTAAGATTTTTAAAAAAATTACTACTAGTTATTAACAATACTTATAAAAGTGGATACTCTGTTTGAAACAGTCACCTCAGTGAAATTGGTCGACACCATTGTTTTGTGTTTTGAGTTATCGTGTAATAAAAAAGAAGCAGAAGAAAGAAGAACAAGAAATTCTAACTTTTTGCTATGATATTTACAGACATTCTCAGAACCTGTGACATAGACATTGTTATAAAAGGAAACACTGTATAGTATTGTAAAGTTCTGATGACCTATTGAGGAGATATTTAAAATACCATTTCAATGAACAATCTGAGTCATCACTACATAGGCAGTGCTGCCACCTGCCTTATAAGACTGAGGAAAGCTATGACTGCTTTTTGAATGTTTGTGTTTTAGTAAAATGCTCCTGTAGAAGCTTTAAAGCAAAATGTTGAGTATCCAATTAAAGAAGACAAATAATAAACTTAGTGTTATGAGGTTGTCAAATCAAATTCATGGCATGAAGTTAGGTTTAAAAATCTTTCAGGTCTCAGAATTAATTTCTGGGGCTTGAAAGACAATCCAGGGTGGTCAGAAACGTTTGTTTCTCTTCACTCCACTCGTTGAGAGATTAAGTGCCAAAGAAATTTGTATGGAGCCATTGGGCTTAGATTAGATATAAGAATTTAGAGAAAAATTTTGATGGGTGTGTGGAGTTAAGGAAGATGCCAACACAACATCGTTGTACAGTTGATGTGGAACACGTGAATAGCGCAGTCGTCATCGTGAAAGGAGCAGGGAGGTGCAGACCGAGTGAATGCAATTTTGTTTTGAGAGATTGCATAGAAGAAATTTTATTGAAGTTAAGGAGATTTTATAGAATTTTGATAATAAACTGTGACTAGTTAATGTTATGTGGTTGCTTATTACTAATTATCTTTCATACTCCAACATGTACAATGGAAATTAAAAGATATTTTAATTGCTGTTTATCCACAGGCAAACTTTAGTTATGGTCATTTAATTAAACAAATCATCATCTTGAATTTTATTTAAATTAATTGAAAAAATGAAACTAAAACAAAGGAGTGATGATAAAAATGTGGACTTTATTTTGAATGTGTGTGGTGAGTGGTACACAGCTTAACAGCCTGATTACCTTTTTTTCAAAGAGTTAACACTTAACAGTTCTTCTTTAAAGCTGTAAATGGACGTCAAATTATTCTTGGTTGTAGGTTGTGAAGTTACAGATGTTGATTTTTTTTATACATTTTACAGCTAAATGTAGAGTAATTTTTGGTTTTATAGCATCTTGGTGAAACCTGAGCCATAATACTATAATATATATTAAACTTTAATATAGACTAAGATGTGTGATTGTTAAGAAAAGGAACTAAAACACTGACAATGCATGCAATTTAAAAAAGATAATATACAGTCCCTTTGAGCATAGTAATACATGCATAAAATAAGGTACTGGTATAAATCTGTATGCATGGCTTCCAAGAACACTAGATATTACATTATAATGTAAGCATGTTCCATACATGCTAAATATAAATGATAAATTCTGATGAAGAAGTTAGCACAGAGGATCACACACGCAAAAGTTGTAATGGTTTTGAAATGACACCCAAAACTCAACCACTTTTGAATAGTTCAGGGAACTATAAATGACAGAAGTACTGTATACATTGTGACTTATCCACTAAACAGTCTATTGTCATCATTGTTATGCTTAATAACTTATATGATCATCTAACTATTTACTAATTCAGTTATTTTTTTATTATAGTTATTAGATATTATGTAATTTATATTCTGAATTTTGACATTAATCTGCTGCTTTATTTCTGATAATTATAATAAAAATTAAGTATTTCTTAATCAGTCTTGGGATATTATATAGGCTACCACTCATTACCAGACATATGTGGTTGGTTTGAACTCTATCATCTCAGGTTATTTCATTGGATTATTAAGTACTTCCAATCATAAGTATTTCACCTATACAGCTCAGAACTAGAAATTTAAAACAGTATTGAAAATGAAGCATTGTCCTTTATATTTTTATAGTACTTTGTGGTTTCAGCTACTTTGTAGTTCCTATATTATAAATATTCATTTCACTGGAGTATCATATTATATACTCTCATTACTTTTACACAGAAGTTCTTATTGATAATATTTTTTCTAACTATTTTTTTATTAGGATTAATATATATAATATGCCTCACATTGTACTGCTTACATTAAATCTTAATGTCTTTTTTTCAAGTTTAAATAGGTCTATATTTTCTGTCTTACAGGAAAATCCTAATCCTCAGCCATACGTACAGAAAATCCCCAAACCAACAGAGGGTGCTTTCCGACGGATCCATCAGCCAGCCTTTCCTTTGTTGGATCAGAAATTAGTAGAGGACATCATGCAAGATGGTCTTTCAAAGCATAATCTAAGGGCCAAGTAGGTGTCTGATTTATAAGTATGTTTTATGTAATAAATTTCAGACTTTTCATCACAAATCTATGCTATGGATTTTCTGCATTAATTTCACAGTAAATGAAATGTATGTTGCAGCTGAACGTAATAGAAAAAATACTTTCAAACAAACTTTCGTGAAACTAAGTGTTGACATTTTTTTAGGACAAGTTTTGCTGTAGCATTCAATTCACAAGGTGAAAACCAAAGTTTATTAAAAACAGAAGCACAAAATGAACAGTTCTAAATACATTTAATTATATTTGATATAAGACATTAGTATACTGAACCGCAAAAGAAAC
>NW_013665809.1:353090-357757 GCF_000517525.1 Limulus polyphemus | reverse complement strand
TATATATATATATATATATATATATATATAATGTAGAGTGAAATATAAATTAATACCACCCTACAAAAAATAACTGATGATTCTTTTCATGTTTTAAAACTAACTATATGCAGCAAAGTTTTATGACAAATAAGTTTACCTTTGCAGAGCACCAGCCACATTCAGGATGAATGGTTACACACTCACCACATGACTTCTTTGTAACACATTGACTTGGTTTTAAATCCTCTGAAACTGTAAATACATTGAGAGAAAAATATTAGGATTTCGAAAAATAGAAACATAGTATTGTGATGAACGTGACCTAGACATCCCATACAATTTATAGGTCTTTGGTCTCATCTAAGCACCAAACATAGCCTTCAAGTGAATGTATTCATAGCTCACAAACAGATTCATATTATCTGGTCAATACTGCAACATCCTTTCATTGGTTACTTGTTAAAAGAACAGAGTGAGTTACCATACACTAACTACAGCTCTATTTCCTATATATAGTGGTATGGTATTAAATGTAGAGTCAAACACAATGAAGATGACAGAACTTACTTTTACAATTAATGGTGTGATTGCCATATGAGAAATGTATCTTTGCATAGTACAGTAAGGACATTGAACAGTAACTTATGTTACTGATTTTTTGGGGGAAAAAGAAACAGAAAGGATAGAGTGCAAAGAAAAAAAAATCGAAAAGAAGAGGAACACCTTAGACAAAATGCATAGGATACAAGTATACATTCTACCTAACCCCAAAACACAAACAGTACATAACATGTCCTTCTTTTCTCACTCTACTTTCTACATGTATAGAGAGAGAGAGAGAGAGAGACCAACTTTCAAATGACAATATCATGTGTTAATATATTTCAATACAAGTTCCAAACCAAAATGTAAAATCAAGAATTAAACTTGCATGACCGATGACAATCAAATTGATGTATGCTACGACTAATTATACACAAAATACTCTAAATTATATATAAGAATCAGGACAAAGGAAATTATGAGGTGAAGGTGAGAAAGATTACAGAATCACTTACTGTATGGTACAAATACAGTATCATAGCCATTTTGATCAGTGATTTATCAAGAATACTTAAGAAATGTTTATTTTCCATTTCTCACTGGCATGTAACTTTTTTACACTGTCTCAGTGAGTTTGTTATGGAAACAATTGGTTGTTCTTACCTTGGCTATAAACAATAATGGGCATACATAAGATCCAGAAACCTGTCTTTGTTTGTAGAGTTTTCATGACTAAGTAGAATAACCTAGAATAAACAAAATACATAAGATTGTGTGCATCATTACTACTTATCTGTAAGTGTAATATTCACATATGCAATTTAGTACTTTATAAGCAAGGTTTTTAAAACAAAGTTAAAAATATATAACTTTCCTTTATGTTTATTAGATGATGAAGTCAAATAATTTGGGATGTGACTGTTTAGAGCTATTAGTATTTTCCTGGTACATTGGGTTTGATTACATGCTAGCACTCCATGGATTAATACTCATTAACACAAAAGCATCAGCCAAGATTAAAATTTCATCCACATAGGGTATGATTTTGAAAATAAATTACTGGGGAAAAACAATTGCTAGCCCACCATCAATGCTCAATTTCTAAACTTGTATAGTGCTATTCTATATGTAGGCCTATATGTGAAAATAAAAGCTTGAATTAAAAAAATACTAAAAATATCATGCATGATCATGTAATCTAACAGTAGCAGAGTAAAAATCTTTTGAAATCTGATGTTGAAATGTACGCTTTAAAAATTAATGTAATTTAAAACATAAGAGTTTTGTGTTTCAAATTCAAGTTTCAGACTAAAACTAGTCTTACGTTTGCTAACGTAGAAGTTAACTTACAATTTAAGAGATTTGGCTAAAGTCTAAACTCAGCATAAAGCTGAGTGTGAAATACGATACTCTAACATGTTTTCCAAGTTTAATTGAATCAGTAAAACTTACTTTTAATATTACAAGGAGTTTCAAAAACTGATGAACTGACGAAAATCCAACATTAAAAGATGTGGAATCATAATCATACATAAGAAAAAACTTATGTACGCTTATTTCAAAAGAAGTTAAAACACTGCTCACTCGTAGTAATACCTTATTAAACAAGAAGCGGGTAATGACGTAATGAGTACTACTAATAATAATAGTACTGAGATTCGTGGAAATAGATAAGAAAAAATGTCTTTTTTTTTTCATGACTGAGCGAACCACTCACAAGATTATCGGCCTTGGCTGAAACTAAGCTTCTTATTAAATATATATATACATGTATACTTGATTTTTAAACATACTAACTATTTCTTCTCGACAAAATTCGTTGACCCACCTCTTTAAAAGTTTAGCTCCTATCGATCATTATATTTTAATTTAGTTTCAGTTCCAACAGATACTACGATTTCCACACTCGTTGTAACTTGTATTCTTCCACGTGTTTTGACCAAAAGAGTAGTTACAGAGAGACAGACCCCTCCATGCCAAAGAATTAAAAATAAAAATGCTTCGGAGAGAAAGATGGCGAAAAGCCTATCTTTCGATGCTCCTATAGTTACACAGAAAGCTGGTTTCTGCAATGTTGTTGAGGCCATGCCGCTTGCTTACCATCAGTCTGCAAGCGCAAGGGAACGGCACAACCTCAAGAGCGAATACTGTAGGCCACGTCATACTCAGCCACTGTTGGCTCTCTTATTCCACTGTTAACTAATCAATATCATTTACTTATCTCTAATTTTCGCAGTTTCTTTTCTTAGATATAATTAATTAACATTTTTATTGTTGATTAAATAATCAGTCACTGCCTAGGAAAGATTATAGAGTTTGTATTTGTTAAAACTAGGTCACTCAAGTTTTGGTAGTATTGATTATTTCGTTGTTTTGTGCGTTTTTTAGTCTAATTATTAATTAATGTATTCTTCTTTAGATATTAATTTTGAAGGAATGTTTGTTTTATAGCTGGGCATCTTGTGGGTTAAAATTTTTATGCTAGGGTGTTAGCCTTATCACTGAAAGTTGAAACTGTTTTTAAATTCTCCATAATTTACTCTTGGCTTCAAGACCAATATATTGATATCATTATACGCAACAACTTCGTGATACATTTTCATTTTATACTGCATTTTTAAAGCATGTGGTTTCTCAAGTCGCAAGTAGAAGACTAAGATGTTAAATCAATGTTCTATCTTTTTAAATTAATGATTTCCTGAGAGCTTCGATACTCTTTATGGACAAGAAAATGACCTAACAACCTTATCGATTTAGTTAACAGTTACAATTGGTAACCAGAATATAATATCATAATTATCTTTCTCGTTTCCACTCCCATCCCTCCCCAAATTGCTCAGCGGAAAGCTTGACGGCTTATGACGCCAAAAAAACAAAAAAAAAAAAACAACAAAAAAACAACAGAGTTTGATACCCGGGGTAGATACAGTGCAGACAGCTTTGCATTTATACATAAACAACAAATTCTCGCTTCTAGGTTTAAAACTTTCCAGTTACAGAAAAGCTAGTAAAAACTAATTTGCAATTTTTACTTCATAACTCTTGAAATATAACATAAATTGACTCAATATCTCTTTGGAAATATTTTTCTAATCTTTATATCTTCACGTTATTTTCGTTGCTTAACTCGAAACTACACAATGAGCGACTTGTGCTCTGACCACTGCGGGAATCGAACCCCGGATTTTAGCGTTGTAAGTATGTAAATTTACCTCTAGCCTACCGGGAACTAATCCTCACGTCCCCTAACTTCTTATCTAATATTACTTTGTGCAATTTTCAGGAAAATTGTATCCCAATGTGGAATTCCAGACAGGTTTAATTAAAATACAACAAGCTGATTAATGCAATACAAATGAAACTAAAATATAGAATACAAGATAAAAATATAATTAAGAAAATACTATACTAAAACTCTAAAACGAAAATACTGCACTTTTGTTCGTTTTTGTTGTTAAGCGCAAAGCTACACGAGGGCTGTCTGCGCTGGCCGTCCCTAATTTAGCAGTGTAAGACTAGAGGGAAGGCAGTTAGTCATCACCACCCACCACCAACTCTTGGACTACTCTTTTTACCAACGAATAGTGGGATTGACCGTCACACTATAACGCCCCTACGGCTGAAAGGGCGAGCATGTTTGGTGGAAAGTGGATTCGAACCTGCAACCCACACATTGCGAGTCGAGCGCCCTAACCATCTGGCCATGCCAGGCCACAGGTAACGAAATCCGCTTTTTAGCCTTCAGACTTAATGCTGTGTCATTGGGAGACAATACTTCACTTTCACAACAACTCTTAATCCTCTCAAAACAGAAACAAATTTTCTGAAACTCTGTGTGACTGTTGTAAAATAATCTTACCTCAGATTGATGGTAGTTTCTAAAATGTAGAACCAGACCCTGACCATCCTTTTAAAACACGGTCCTGGAAAATACGCACATTCAAATATTCACAGTTTCCATTACAACTGAGTATTTCATATATCATGATGAAAATACTAATGTTTAAACTATGAAATACATATTGTTACGACATCGAGGTCACGTGACTAGTATCACGCCACGTCATTCTCGAACTTTCACGTCTTTTCCTTAAATCTCGTGATCTTTCCAGATATAGTGTAGTCTTGTATATATAAGACCG
>NW_013665809.1:338950-352552 GCF_000517525.1 Limulus polyphemus | reverse complement strand
AAAAGACTTGTGTCGCTAAAGTTTCGTCGGAACGAAGTTACGGAAAATTAACTAGCGAACGGAGACGTAACAATATATTTATGACGTATATAAACGAATCTGATAAATACACACACATACAAACATCACACACGAGACACAGTAATATATGTATGTAACATTATTATTATTGTAACAGTTACTGTAGCTACAATTTCACTGAAAACATTGTTTTATTTGTTGATTCCAGCTTTTCAAGCAGTATTTTTGAATAATTTTCAAATAGTTAATAAATTATATCATTATTTTATTGCTGAGTTGCATCGAAGTGGAAACTATGTACGTTTGCATGCGATCATGGGCGTCAGCAGAAAATTTTCCAGGAGAACAAAGTAGTGTGAAATTGTGAAGTGAATAAATAAAAAACTAGTAAATTCATATACATATGCTGAATGAATAAAGAAATAATTATGTTTCTCATTTTCCAGAGGGGAGCAAGTGCCATCCCTAATTTAGCAGTGGAAGACTAGGGGGAAGGCAGCTAGTCATCACCACCCTCCGCCAACTCTTGGGCTACTCTTTTACCAACGAATAGTGGGATTCATCGTCACAATATAACGCTCCCACGGCTGAAAGGGCGAACACGTTTGGTGGGAGGGGGATTTGAACCCACGACCCACAGATTGCGAGTCGAGCGTCCAAACCACCTGGCAATGCCAGGCCCTGAAAGGTGTTACAGTCTTCAAAGTTCTGGCAAAAACTAATTGGTCAAATGTGCTACGAAAAATATCTTCTCCACAAAATTTCCAGAACTACCATTTTTAACTTTGGTTATCTTTCTAAATTAATGATAACTCGATATATAAAATCAATAGGAATTGTGAGACCGTAGAAACTATTACCTAGAATTACAAAGACGATAATGTAAGAAATATATATTAAGTTATGAACGGTTATAGAATAAATTGCATTTCTATAATAACAAGAGAAAGTATAATTAGAATAAGATTTTGATTAAAAAAGCAAAGTACACTGAATAAAGTTTAATACATTTTATTCATTTATTCTAAACATTTTTAATATACTTATTTTATCTAAGGAATAAGTATGACACAAATCAAAATATTTCCAGCCTGAAAGAAGTTAATAGTGACATCAAAGTGCCTAACTACATCGCTAAACATCTAAGTTTAATGCAAGACTATGAAATTACACACCAAAATTATATCAATTTGGCACTGGTGGTTATTAGTAAAGAACACGAATCTAAAGTAACTCTAAACTCAATAAATAATAGGATACAAGTACAATGAAATATAAATAAGGAGAAAGATTGACCTACCATTAACCTAATCGTCTGACATTAATCGCACATCTTGCTTGTAAATATTCGATAGAATAAATATTTCAACGTTAGATAATATACATTTGTAAATAGTAGATTACGCTGCCATCTATCGAAAAATTGTAAAATAAAATATTGAAAATTATTCTCAGAAGATACTTTAGCTTTTATCAGCATATGGTTTCATATAAACGTGGGGCCCAAAGACTTAGCAAAATGCTGAAGATAAAATTTTGAAAATTATCATATACTTGATTGCCCCCGATGGCTCAGTAGTATGTTTGAAAGCTTTTTACGCTAAAAACCGCGATTCTTGAAATTGATCAACACGTGGCTTCATCTATGCATGCGCTGAGGAAACTTAAAAGAGTGTTGATAAAAAATATAAAATAGAATTATACAACTATAATTAATGCAAATGAAACCTAAGCCTGTTGGCCAGTGTAACAAAATGTACCATATAAAATATATATGCTGCTGTATAACATGAAGTGCAGTTAATAGCATATTAACTTAGTTCATACTTCTGCTTACATAAGATATTGGCTTTTAATTAGTTTCATAACTTTGTGTTCATTAAGTATACAGTATGAATACAATTTTGGAAAAAAAAACCACCACCACCAACAACAACAACAACAAAAAAAAACACAAGTAACGTACATACATGAGCCATCCCCCAGTAGTTCAGCGGTAAGTCTACGGAATTAAAATCAAGGTTTGGATCCCCTATTGTTGACAGAGCGCAGATAGCACATTATGTAGTGTTGCGTCAAAAAACAACACACACACACACAAACGAGTAATTACAACTTAATGGTGAAAATTTATTAACGATACAAAACGCAATCACAAAAAATGCGAAAGAAAAGCGAATAAGTTGTAGAAGTCATTGGTATTTTTAATTATTTTTTGTATGTAAGCCCTCGAACTTACACAAATCAGTATACCTTGTTTTCACGTTGCCGTACAGTTTGTGTATGAATGTAGCATATTCTTCCAAATGTCCCGTATTACAACCTATAATTCAACGAACTTACCCACCTTTTGACTTTATCAATTTTTACACAGGCCCATATAGCTATAATAATGCTCATATTGGGATTTTGTGCAGACTAAGCCATGGTTGTAAGTATTCCATCAGCCTCTTTTGCCGTCAAGATATCATTTCATCACATATCCAGCAGGCTTAGGACGATTGTCTTGTTGGAATTTGAATCTACGCACGACGAGTAACTTTTCTGATGGAATAGCGGATTTTTCTTGTTCTTATAAGCAACCAGGGTGTCATAAATTTTGTGTGGTCACTAAACACTTCGCTGAGATGCAGCCCCAAACTTGTACTGATTCCCTACCATGATTTACTGTAGATGTTGTACATTGGTTACAATACCATTCTCCTCTCCGCTGTCAAACAAGCTATCGCTGACTGTTACCAAACAATTTTAACTTAGATTCATCTTTAAAGAACACACATCTGCAGCTTTTTTCATTGAACTGTTTGTGATCGGATGTCCATTTCAACATTTTCTTTTCTTTACCTTTTCTTATCAGCAATTTTCAAACATCTACACGTCTATTGAGATCAATTCATGCTAATGTCTATCTTACTGTTCTGGTTGTAATATTCACACTTGTGTTTACCTCAAGGCAAATGGCAAGATTTAGCCTCAACCATTATCCGTCTCGAAGCCTTCTCTTTGTGAGCCCATATTCTGTTGACCGAACTTGTGGACGGCTTTTCTCAATGACCGTTATTTTTATGGATTATCACCTGTTACAAGATGCCACTCTGCTTACACGGTTGGAATACAATTGTTACAGGTCTCTTTCTTGATGGTCCTGCTACCCTAAGTTGACTCATATTAATTTTTGTCCTAATATTATTAATTACAAGGGATAGCCCCATCTTGGAAATTCAAAATCCCCTATCTGAATACATCTTTACGATCTGGGAGTATGAATAGTTTGCGTTGGAAAGGGCTGTTACACATCATTTTTAAAAGTGATACATTTTTAATGGCACCACACACTGCGAAAAGAAAGGCAAAAGTATAGTTTATGATAGAAGCCGTCCCACCATGACTTTACATCAGCTGTGGTTGTCACATGGCTTGCTGATTTGCATATTCAAAACATTATTAACATAACATACTCAAGCCCATATACTTCCTTCTTTTTGAGGTTTTATGAGCTTAAAACTAAAAACATATTAATTGATTTATGTTGAAAAATTAAAAAAATTCTCTAGAAATATTTTGTTTATAAGCACATTGACGATGTTCTTTGCTTCTTCAACATGAAAATGTTTTGTTAGATATTTAATAATCTAGTCTTTTTGTTTGTAAATGTAATTTTTCCAGAGTTCCCGAAAGTAAGTTATTGCAATTTAGTGTATGTATACTTTCAAATGCATATGATGCACTTGTTCCTTGTTCTCTAGTTACAATAATTCCTATCTCGCGCACCCCCTTGTTCGCTGGTTACAATAATTCCTAATTTGTGCGCCCTTGATGGAGTTATGTTTTTCAGCTTTATTGTTATGCACGAAACTATAAAATTGGCTATCTGTGCTTTACCTACCGCATATATAAAAACCTAATTATTATTTATAATTTCTCAGATTTATCATTGAGCCACCTTGGGGCTTATGGAGTAACGAAGTATAGATTCATCGATCTTGTTAGCAGATGTTAAAACATATTTAAAACTTTAATGTCTCCATGTTCTTTGAGTGTATATTTGAAAAGGTTCTTTCAAAAAAATTCATGTTTTTATTGCTTCAGAGTTCCTGGTGAGAAACAACTAAAATAATTTGTTCTATAAAAATTTCTCTAATTTATGCAGAAACACACAAGGTTTACTTTAAATAAAAGAAGTTCGCCAGGTCATTTACGAGTTACAAGACTTTATGTTATTGTACGCAATATTTACATTATTTTAATTTAAATGTTTTTTTGCTTGAGGGAACATGAAGTTATTATCTAGAAATTTCGTGCAGTAAGTAGAAAAGGAGTATAATAGAAATAAGAGAATCAATGAAGCAGTGAATTATTCAATTTAGTGTTATTAGTGAGTGAGACAATAATAGTTATTGTGTCTCTTTGTCTACAAGTAAGTTTATTTGTGAGTTAGCCATACCATTAGTGTCAGATTTTTAAATGTTGTTTGTGATGTTACTCAGTGAGGCCTACAAGGGAACGTAGTCTGTAGCAAACATTATTGAAGAAGTAAGTTATTCGTTATTGTTACATGGTATTATTTTTACTAAATAACTCAAAAGAACCATCTGAATGAAATATATGTTAATACACCAATGTCAAAAGTTGGATTATATTGGTGACAATAAAATAGAACTTTGACTGAAATTTCAAGATGATAATACGATTACAAAGTGAGATCAAAGCTTTGATAGAGAAGATATAAAACATTTAAAAGAAGGTCTAGAAGAAGGAAAGAGAAAATTAAAAGAACAAACAGAACGAGATAGGAAATTGAAAAAAAATAAAGAACAAAAAAAAGATAGAAAATTAGTAGAATGTGACAGGAGATTAAAAGAAAACCAAGAAGAAAGAGAAATAAAAGAATAAATATAAAGGAAATTAAATGAAGATCAAGAGGTAACAGACAAGAATTTTAAGAGAAGAGTTAAAAGAAAGAGACGTAATATTTAAAAATGGATTAAAAACAAAGATAACTCTGATTGAAAACAAGCTTGATAAAGCTATTGGAGATTCACAGAAGGATCACAACAACAAAACTGAAGAAATACAGAAAGGCTGTAATGGTACAATCGCAGAAATACAAAAAAGAAAATAAAAGGAAATCAATGACAAAATAAAATATTTGGAAAATGAATTGGTAAATGTAAAGATCAAACCAACGATACTTCTTTCTGTGTTTGCCCAAGAATTCCAACATAAAACACTATATATATATTACAAAATCTGCAAATGTGATACAATTTATGAATTTATAAAACGAAACTAGTAGAAAGGGTATCTGAAGTCATTTTGTCTTCGGCTAATCTCGACTCAAATGACTATACTACAATTCTGTTTGTCAGAAACGTAGCTGTTAGTAAACTGAGCTTCTCTGATGTTAATGACTGAGAGTTAGATATTCCTCCAAGTGGGTTAACAACTTACGGATCAAGACTTGTTTTATTTCCTTAATTAACGAACGCACCCAAGATGTACCATTTTTGTTTTATATAAGTATTTTTATGTTTGTGGTTTGTAAAAAAAAATAATAAAAAAACGATATGTTTTTTCCCGTATGAAGCGCTCTAGTTTAAGTGGCGTGACAATCAAAGTGTTAATTACGCTGTAGGTGAAAGGTCAACAAAGGAGTTAATTCTAAAGTTGATTCCGTTTGACAAGTTGTTTATATAGTGATAATCAGAGACTTAGTTACTGTATAAGTGAAGTAACAGTGAAAATGATTGTTACTTTATTGAAGTACCAATCAAAGTGTTTTGTTGTGTTAGTAAAGTAGTAATTGTTGTGTAGGCCAACTGTTAGTTGTTGTTTGGGTAAAGGATCAAAGTGTCAATTGGTTTTATTAGTAACGTGTTGGTTGTTACGTAAAGTGACGTTTTAAATATTCTGTAGAGGTTATAATGTGAAGTATCAATGAATGCATTAGTTTTGTGTGGGTGTGAAGTGGTAAATAAAGTTTGAATTGTTTCTTTGTTTGAAGTTAAGCACAAAGCTACACAATGGGCTATTTGTGCTCTGCCCACCACGGGTATCGAAACCCGGTTTCTAGCGGTATAACTCCGCAGACATACTGCTGTGCCACTGGGGGCCAGTTTGAATTGTTTTGGAGGCGATATGACACTAAATGTTAGTTTCTGTGTTAGCAGTCCCCCAGTGTGACAGCGGTAAGTTAACAGACTTACAGCGCTAAAATCCGGGGTTCGATTCCTCGCGATGGACGCAGCAGATAGCCCAATGTGTTTTTTTATCTAAAACAAACAAATAAACAAATTGTATCAGCAAAGTATCGCCCCCAGTAGCACAGAGGCGAGTCTGAAGCTTATAACGCTGAATGTCGGGTTTCGATACTTGTAGTGGGCACAGCACAGATAGCCAATTGTGTAACTTTGTGCTTAACTACAAACAAACAAAGTGTCTATCGAAGTCATAGTAGTTGTATTGGTGACATGTTGGTTGTTGTATAATTGAAGGTGAATGTGTACATAAACTTTTAATGTGAAAGTAAACCGGCAACCAAAGAGTTAGTTGCTCCTGTATACATGAAATGTCAACAGATATTTGTTGACGTATTATTAAAATAGTGATCAAATTATTAAGGCATGGCCTGGTGATTAGGGCGCTCGACTCGCAATGTGCGGGTCTCGGGTTCCAATTCCCGTCACCGAACATGCTTACCCTTCCATCCCTGGGGGCGTCATAATTTTACTGTCAATCCCACTATCCGTTGGTAACAGAGTAGCCCAGGTATTGGCGGTGGGTAGTGTAGACTAGCTGCCTTCCCTCTAGCCTATCACTGTTAAATTAGGGACGACTAGTGCAGATAATCCTCGAGTAGCTTTGCGTGAAACTCAAAACAAACTGAATCAAATTATTAGTTTCTGTGTAGTTGAAGCTACAACCAAAGTGTTTGTTGTTTTATGGATGACGTGCCACTTAAAGTGTTAGTTATTGTAGACAAATAAAACTAATGATTTCTGCGTATATAAAGTTTCAGTCAACGTGTTAGTTGCTACTGATGTGTCAATCAACGAGGTAGTTGCTACAGATGTGTCAATCAAAGAGTCATTTGCTACAGATGTGTCATTCAACGTGTTAGATGCTATAGATGTGTCAATCAACGAGGTAGTTGCTACAGATGTGTCAATCAAAGAGTCAATTGCTACAGATGTGTCATTCAATGTGTTAGATGCTATAGATGTGTCAATCAGTGTGTTAGTTGTTACTGATGAGTCAGCCTATGTATTAATTGCTGTGTATATGATACAGAAGTCAAAGTATTAATTGGCGTTGGTGTGTAGGTAAAACTGTTAGCTACTACTGATATGCCAATCAAAGTGTTAATTGCTACTGATACCTTCAGCATTCATGTTACTTGCTACTTGTGTACCAGTCAATCTGTTAGTTACTAAACGTGATCAATTAACGTGGAAGTCAAAGAATTAGTTTCTGATTAGATTATTCAAATATTTACAGAAAAAACAATCACGTTTCTTTGTACATAATTATAACGTGCACTGAGAGTGCTCAATGAACAATTTTAAACTCGGTTCTCTGCTTCTGTCTTCCGATTTCTGATTTTCTTTCCCAACTTTTATGGTAAAGCACAATGTTGTCCCTGTGACGCGGTATAGTGCAGTGTTGTCCCTGCGATACAGTAAAGTACAGTGTTATCCTGCGAAACGGTAAGATATAATATTGTCCCTATAAAATAATGTTTAGTAAGATAGTGTGCATGTTTTTAATCAAATGAAGGTTTGTAAGTCACGAGAGAACTTTGATTTTATTATCCCTCTTATTTCATTAATGCTGTTGTTCTATTTGACCTTCATTTTTGACATATACGCGTGTTTAGAATTCACACCTACAAATTCTTCAGCTCGTCAGACTTGTTGAAATCACCCCCTCCAAACAACCGTATCTAGCTGAAAAACTGGTAGAATGGTGAAAATGGGAAGTATTTGGACATACGGCAAAGGCAATCTGGTTAAAATTACGTATTCCTATTTACACCAAGGCTAACTAAGCCTCCTTTATACCTTTAATAAAAACTTCACCACTTATTTTGTAGTGGCTGTGCCAGGTTCAAAACTCGAAACGTGCTTGCAATTAATAGCGCCATCTAGTGTTGTCCTAGTATTTATGTGTAAGTAACCTGCCAGAGTTGGACATTTGAAAGGAGAAAGTGGGACGACGCGGATATTTCTTGTTTTTTGAACTCACGACTTAACCCATCTCGTGCTTCTACCAGTTGGACACCTGCACCCACGTGATTACATCCTTTTGTAAATTTAAGGTGCAGTTTTATTTCATAGATTGTCCGATAATGCGGCGGACCGTGAGAAGATAAGAACAAATCGGTTTTGCTTCACTCTTGTACCATCTTCACTAATCCAATCCGCCCGCGCATACCAGCAAAGCAACTTTGAATACGAACACGAAGTTTCAGACCCTTTCTTTTCTCGTGTCAGTTTCAAACGTGATGAATTTAGAGACGATACGTGTTTGTTAATAGGAACAAAGAAAGTAATAGTATCGTAATTAAAGGACCCCGGGCATAAGGAGAGGCATGTGTGTTTGTGTGTGTGTGCACTAACGTGAAATATATACAAGTTCAGCTGACCAGAAGATTTTACGGGCGTAAGAAAAGGGGTCATATTCAGTGAAAAGTTTCGTTTTACTAACTTGTGTTAGAATGTTTCATCTAATATATAATTAATAGTCTTCACTCATTAGTCGTGACCACTTTTTGTTTATCTCATGTGTTTATATTGATAGAAAGTATGCTAATCATAGACGTTATGTCAGATTTCACGTGAAATGCTGTGTCCTCTATTTTTTTGGCAATTTAATTATCCAAATGACAAGAATTTTTTTCAACTTTCAATTTTCCTGCGTTGTCATGAATATGACCTGCTGACTTCTATACGTAAAACTATTTTGTTTTGGAAGCATCTCGTCTACATTTTCTAACTTTCAATAAGAACATTATGGGTATCATTTTCTTAATTTACCTATAACCCTTTGAACTGCAACATCACGTTAGTACCAGGACATGTTAGAGCATGCTTCGTGCTCGTGACTTCGGGACGAGAGACTTTTCTTCGTAAGTCCGGTGCCGATATATATTAATATAGGCCAAGGAAACTTACCTCGTGAGTAGTACACCTTTCTACCGGAAGTGCCGGTTCACGGTGATGGACAATCTGCGAAAAGAACTCGCAACTACTCGCCTAACGTTCCTCGAATCGTGCATTCTTTGTCGAAAGATAGAACACACGAAAAATTAAACGTGCTAGAATAATCGTAAAGTATCATTTTACTAATTGATAAACACATTTGTTGATCATTATGTTTTTTGTAGAGAGAGAACTACATTAAAAAAATCGATGAAAAGCACAACCTGGGAACCTGTCTATTACAATATTGTTAACACAGAACAAGCCTAAGAATTGTCCTGCTACAATATTGTTAACGCAGAACAAGCCTAAGAATTGTCCTATTACAATATTGTTAACGCAGAACAAGCCTAAGAATTGTCCTATTACAATATTGTTAACGCAGAACAAGCCTAAGAATTGTCCTGTTACAATATTGTTAACGCAGAACAAGCCTAAGAAATTGTCCTGTTACATTATTATTAACATAGAACTAGCCTAAGAAATTGTCATTTTACAGTATTATAAACGCAGAACAAGCATAAAAAAATTGTTCTGTTACAATACTGTCAACGCACAAGTCAAGAAACTGCCTTTTCACAATATTGTAAATGCAGGATAAGTCTAATAAATAAAAGGAGTTGTACAAAGTGATATTGTAAACTGTGTTTCAACACTGATTGCAGACAAGAGCTTTGTGTCTGTTCTTCTAACATGAGGTCATCATTACGTTAACCTTTGTTTCAATATGGCGTTTTGTTTTTCATGATACATTCCTTAACTATTAATGATGTTTCTTTACTTCGATCTGTTAATATTTGGGATAAGAATTAGAGAAAGTACATTATTTGATGTTGTCATATATTAGATACACTATTATTAGTTATTATTATAAATAATTGTGGAACGTACAACACCAAGTACGGGTTGCATTGCACTTACAAATATAACATTATTCATACAAAAAATTAAGGAATTCGCAACAAAAGCATTATAGAAATGAATATAATAACAGCTCTTGTATTCTGTACATCATTAGAAATAAGTTTTAGATCGACTAAACATTAGCGACAATATATTATATAATGCCGTGAATAGCGCCAGCTTTGCTCTTCTGTTTGTTAACTAATGTATAATAAACAAAAACGGTTCGTTAATAATGTTGCGTCAGCGAGTCACATGACTGCTGTGGCGCCCTCTAGTTTCTAGAACTATCTTGTTTCTTCATGAATGCTCTAGTGTTTGCTAGATAGGGTAGGCTGGTATATAAAAGAGGGGAATGTAAAGTGTGTGTAGTCAGTGAGTAATTGATCTGCAGTCAGAAGTATTATTGAGCACGTTCGTTGTTATAGCGTTTGTTTAGCGCGATTGTTGAAGTTGAGTGTATCGTAAAGTTGTATTCGGAAAGAATAAACCAGTTTTATTAAGTAAAGACTTGTGTCGTTAAAGTTTCGTCGGAACGAAGTTACGGAAACTTAATTAACAAACGGAGACGTAACAATAATATTAATAAAAACCATATACATACACATCGAAACCATATTTATTTACACCAGTATAACGGTGTCATGGGTTTATGGCGCGTATTTATGCTAGCTATTAAAGTGTACTTTTTCTGGGGAGTAACTGACTTGAGTCAAGAGTAATAAGTGAACAATACAAAGTTCAGTTTCATTATTTTTCAGCATTAATAACCCAAAATCTAGAAATATCGATAAGTAACGTTAGTTAGTGTATTCTCAGAAGAGTGTCAGTATAGCACAGATGGGCAGTCCACATCAATTTGAAACTCTTTTAAATAATATATAGTATGCATTTAAACTGAAGTGCGACTAACTGTTCAGGGTCCACGGTTACCTAACTATCGGGTATTATTATACATTAAATACGATATTGCAGCTGTATAAAGGCATGTAATTTAATGCAAATATTCATTATAGTTTTATTATACTTACTAGCTTAATCACCATCATTAGAATCTGTCATTTACTTAAATGAAACAATCAAAGAATTTTACTTCCTGTATTTCAAAATTTCTTAAATCATGTTTCAATAGTACGTGAAAATAACTTGACATTAAATTATAAACATTTGAACTGGATGCAATGGCTTGTGATCTTCCTATAAATTTCTCTTTAAAGATAGTTTTTATTACATATTGTTGTAAATAATGTTTTTAATATTTAATGTTTTTAATTCCTTGCTACACCTTAATGGCATTTTACTTATTTGTTTGCAGGGTTAGGCTTTGATTTCTCCTATTTACATTACCATTGTTTTCAGAATGGCTAAAACAGAACAAAAACAACTTTATATTACATTTTGCCACTTTTTTTTTATAGTGTTTTACTACAATTCAGATCTTACAAGTTATTTGGTATATATATATATATACATATATATAAAATTCCATCATTTTGCCCCCCAATAGCACAGCGGTATGTCTGCGGACTTACAAAGCTAGAAACCGGGTTTCGATACCTGTGGTGAGCAGGGCACAGATAGACCATTGTGTAGCTTTATGCATAACTTCAAACAAACAAACAAACCACTATTTTCTCACCAAATTTGTTGGTTTATTCGTTTTAGAGTAAAGCCACATTATGATATCTGTTGTGCCCATCGCAGGATATCGAGCCCCGTGTTTTAGAGTTGTAAGTCCGTAGACATACCGCTGTCCGATCGGGAGACCCAAATTTGTTTGAGTGACTACAAAAGTTAGGTACGTATTACAGTGTTCAGAAAAGTGAACAATATTAAACAGTTCTCAGCCTTACGTTTTTGTCTATAAAATCAAAGTATGGACCTGACAAGTGTAGCACAGCCCAAGTCCAGTCGTAATCCACGTTTTCTAAAGGAGAATGTTGAGACCCTGACGACCGGAAATGCTTTAGCAATCACGGATAGGTATTATTTAGGGAAAGGCAGAAGAAGCTAGCAACTCTGAACCAGCAGCGCGTTACCTCACAAGGCAATACACAGACATATTTTAGAGCAGTTTGTTTGCTTGTTTGTAGTTATGCACAAAGCTACACAATGGGCTATCTGTGCTCTGCCCACCACGGGTATCGAAACCCGGTTTCTAGCGTTGTAAGTCCGCAGACATACCGCTGTGCCACTGGGGGGCTTTTAGGGCAGTCCAGTAGATCTAATGTTACATGTAAGTAGGATAACCCTGGTGTGACGATATTCAAAACAAATGTTTATAGCGAAGAACCCAAGAAATTCGCGTATTTTTTATATAATATTTGACACGACTATAAAAAGGGAGAATTAGCCTGCAACTTGCAAAAAAAGTACGTTTTCTATATACAAAGTGTTACACAATAAAATGTTGACATTCTCACAAAATACGTATAAATACATATCAGTCGCACACCAAAACTAGAGAAGGAATTGTTTTTTTTATATTTCTTGGCTAAATTATGTATGATTTATTAAAAGTAATTTTTACCTTTTGGTGAAGCATAAAATTAATCAAATAGTCTAAGCAATAATTGCCTGTCAATAAGGTATGACAATTTTGTAACTAAATCCTAAAATATTAATAAAAATTACAAGAATAAACAAGTTAGTTCTAGAAGTTTTGAAAATTCAGAATGAAACAATAATATATATATATATATATATATTTGTTTATTGTGAAAACTGTTTTAGAATGTTTTAAAGTAATATTTAAGTACTTCGTAACAATATTGTATATAATATTCGCAAAGAAGGTAACTACATAAATAAAGCGTAATGCATGCAAACATACAAATAATGCTCAGATGAGATCGTGTTTATGAGAACCGAGTTTTTTCTTTGTTTTTGATAAGAAAATACACAAAAAATGTGTTATAGCTAAGTACATACTAATTACGTCGATGGATACCAATAGGTATAAGTATTTCTGAGTACGTGTAATCATTAACAATAATAAAACAACACTAACTTATCGTTTTGTGCGCTGTATCCAGCGGACGCCGTAACAATTTATAAATTTTCATGAAATCAAACTGTAGAGGGAACGCCGTAAACAATACTTAGTTCATTGATTTCAAGGTTCGTTTTCACGTGCGGCCTTCGGCTGCAAGTAGCGTGACTCGACACTGTACCTTCTCATAAAACCAAATCATAATTGTGCCATTCAAAATAAACTTTTTCTTTATCATTTTCAAACCAGTTTTTGTATTTCCCGACATTGCACGCAAGTATGTTGTGACAGATCTACTATTATATATTTATTTCAGTATCGATGTTTGTTTAAATTAATTATGTTTAGAAATGTACATGACTTATAGTGTTAAATATATGTTACGTCACCGTTGTTAATTGATTTTCCGTAACTTCGTACCGACGAAACTTAAGCGACAGAAGTCTTTACTTAATAAAACTGGTTTATTCTTTCCGAATATAACTT
>NW_013665809.1:334577-338693 GCF_000517525.1 Limulus polyphemus | reverse complement strand
GCCTACCCTATATCCAGTAATTACTAGAGCATTCCTGAAAGAACAAGATAGTTCTAGAAACTAGAGGGCGCCACAGTGGTCATGTGACTCGCTAACGCAACAATATATTGTGAAATTCCCGCTTATTCTCTAAAGTTGTAGAAGATTCTCGAGTGTAGGAATCAACAATATATACGTATGTAAGTATAGGCTAGTTGTGACGGATTTATTATTATATATTTATCTTAATACCAATGCTTGTTTGAATTAAATTTATATTTACAAGTGTACATAACTTATACAGTTAAATATGTATTGCGAAACTCCCGCCTATTCTCCAAAGTTGTAGAAGATTCTTGAGAGTAAGACTCAACAATATATGTATGTACGTAAGCGCTTAATTTAGCTTTGTATTGTTAAGTAATCTGAATCTCCTAGAAACTATCCACACGCCTATAAATATAACCAACGCGACGCGCCAAAAAAGAGTATATATTACTAGTTTGCTATAGTCAGTGTGCTATAAACTTCGGAAGCTATAACTGTGGTTGTTACAATGCTTATCAATCGGAAAACTTCAGATATTTGACCAGGAGCATTTACAAAGTTCGAACATTACAAATCATTTAACTTTAGTAAATTCTCATTGGGCATTAGTATTTTTACGAAGACATTATATAGCTTCACGGTGGAAAACTCGGCGTGTGTGGCTGGTCAATAACGAAGGACAAAGCTAGCTAGCTCCCTGTTAAGTGAATCGTACCTACATCAACTCGTAATTAACTCGCGCACCGTGAACCCTCGATAATATATCAAGGATGTTCCAAACTAGAAAGAAAACTTTATATTGTTTGTAAATTTGTAAAACTTTTGTATATCAATCATCGTGTGTAATAATTATTTGTAATAACTGTTATTGTAAATTGTATTATTGTTTATATATTGAAATATATTTGTATTAAAAGAAAACTGTGTGTATCAATCTTGTTGGCAAATACCATAAACTGATTATATATCGGCTTTTACTTAACTGCTAAATCCAAAGTACAATTTAACTACTAAACTTGAAGTATCAGTTAACCCAATTTCAGGCTATTTGAAATTGTAATACGTAACATAATGTTAACGTCACTATTGTTACGTAAACTGAAGATTCGAGAAACTCCCCACATGCCTATAAATATAACCAACGCGATACGCCATCTACTATTGGGTTGCTGTAACTGGTGTGCTATAAACTTCGTAAGCTATAACTGTGATTAACACTTATTAATTGGGAACTTCATACATATTGGCCAGGAAGTTTTATAAATTTCGAATATTACAAATCATTCAACTTCAGTGGATTCGCATCGGACATTAGTGGTTTTATGAAAACTTTACCTAAAGTCACCGGTAGGAAAAATCGGCGTGTGATCAGTGAATTTAACAGAGCTAGCTAGCTTCCTGTTAAGTAAATTTTAACTACATCAACTCGAAATTTTTCTGTGTATGTAATTTAAGTAATTAACCTTAACTATTTTTATCACACAAAGCTACACGATGGGCTGTCTGGACTCTGCCCACCACGGATATCGAAACCCGCTTTCTAGCGTTGTAAGTCTGCAGACATACCGCCGTGCCACTGGGGGGCTTTTTTATTATTACTATCCAGAGTTGTATGGATGTTGTCATGAGATGTGTTGAATAACTGAAGTACGTTTGTTTCCATCCCCTCTATGAGGGTGGATTAACAAAGAGAGAGAGAGAGAGAGAGAAAAAAACCAACAAAATAAAAAAAAACTCGCTCATCTTGAACCCTGGATAAGATATCAAGGAAGTTCCAGACTAGAAAGAAGACTTTATATTGCTTCTAAGTTCTTAAAACTTTTGTATATAAATCATTGTTTATAATAACTATTTATAATAACTGTTATTGTAAATTGTATTGTTGTTTATATATTTAAACATATTTGTATTTAAAAAAGAAAACTGCGTGTATCAATCTTGTTGGCAAATATCATAAATTGAATATATATCGGCATTTATTTAACTACTAAATCTCAATTACAATTTAATTCAGTTTTAGGCTATTTAAAATTGTAATGTTTTGCGAGAGAAAATCTAGTGTACTTAAAACAACAAATCGAGCATGGTTCCACAGTAGTTGTATTTTTGAATGAGATATAAATATATAATTTTTATTGA
Organism: Limulus polyphemus; assembly: GCF_000517525.1. NCBI lineage: Eukaryota > Metazoa > Arthropoda > Merostomata > Xiphosura > Limulidae > Limulus > Limulus polyphemus. Next base: position 336,527 of record NW_013665809.1, on the reverse strand, counting down.
CGTACGGTTTTAATAATAATGTTTATAGTAATTTTTCGGGAAACAGAAATGAAGAATTTTGCATTAATAATCTATATTACACTCTAAAATATGAGCTATTTATTATGTTAAATGGCTAACCATAAATAATATTTAGTACTAATTTTCATACAATACTCTTTTTTTTTCTAGTGAAATAAGAGGAGGTTGAGGAGACAGCATTTGTGGCCAAAACAGTATCTAAGACAGATTTTTCAACCGACCGTAAACTCACTGACAGCCAGTAAAAAAAAAAAGAAAAAAGTTATGTTTAACACTGTTTATAAACTCATATTTAGTTATTTTTTGTTTAATGCTCTCATCAAAAAATGTATTACCAGTTAAAAAAAGCCACTGTTTGTATGTGTGTCAGTAAAAACGAAATTGTAAATTTGGCAAGTGCATAGCCGTTCGTAAATTTAAAGTTATAGATTAAAAGAAAGGCAAGCTGCTAGTCAAAAGCGTCGATCATCAGTTTTTTGGGCTAGCTACTGTTGTCTGACCAATTAGAAAGATTTCACTGTCATCTTATAGAATATCCACAAGTCCAAAGTGCTCATCGGTAAGTCTGAAAGCTAATAACACTAAAAACCGGTTTTTGATACACGTTGTTGGGCACGGTACAGATAGCCTATTGTGTAGTATTGAGCTTAACAACAAACAAACAAAACAAAGTGCGGAGGACATGGCCCCCAGTGGCACAGCGGTAAGTCTGCTGACTTACAACGATAGAAACCGGGTTTCTATACCCGTGGTTGACAGAGCACAGATAGCCCGTTGTGTATAACTACAAACAAACAAGCGGAGTACGTTTCTGCTCAACGAGACGCAAGCTAATTAATATTCAGAACATGATAACCACTAGACCACGCCTGGTTCGCGAAGGTAAGTAAAACAAAGGATTATGTTAGCTAATATCAATAATTTTGGAGAGTTTGTTTTGTTAATTTCGCGCAAAGCTACACGAGGGTTATTTGCGCTAGACGTCCTTAATTTAGCACTGTAAGACTAGTCATCACCACCCACCGCCAACTCTTGGACTACTCTTTTACCAACGAATAGTGGGATTGACCGTCACGTTATAACGCTCCCACGGCTGAAAGGGCGAGCATGTTTGGTGTGATGGGGATTCGAACCCGCGACCCGCAGATTGCGAGTCGAGTGCCCTAACCACCTGGCCATGCCGGGCCATTTTGGAGAGTCCAACAACTGTAGATTTAAGTAATTGTACTGTGTGTGTAACAGACCTTTGGGTGCTCATTTAAACGGTATAAAATGGCAATTATTATATGAAATGACAATAATTACTTCTAATTAAACTATGTTTTATAAATCCTTTACCATTTCAACATCAAAAAAAAGCTGACATATATATCAACATTTCTAAAACGTCTTATTTTAACAACCAATTTTATGCTCTTACGCAATAGTCGCGAAATACGTTCAGTTATGAGCAACTTACGATGTGTGGCTTCTATTGAAATTAAATGCAAAAGTGTCAAATTTCGCGATCTTACTCAACGTTCAGTGTCATTTCAAATATTTCGTTGATGATCAGTTAGAACTGGAATTTTCGCTCTGAAAGCCACGTTTCGCAACACGTGGACTATACGGTCAGGTTATAATTTGGAACTACTGACCAGAGGGAGGATAGGTAGCCAGTCAGAAACATCCGTGGATACAAGAGCTTTGAAATGAATAACGGGATTAACTGCTATTTTTATAACGCACTCACGGCTGAAAATACGGAGTGTGTTCGGCGACGTCACGACTCTAAATTTAGACTGGAACGCTATTAGGCCACACCCAATCCAACAGTTAAGAAAACCATCGGATCATTTTAAAAGTTTAAAGTTAGAATGTTGTATAGAATAAACGGAAACTTACTATTTTCCAGCCGTGACCCTGCCAAAAAAAAAAAGGAAACTAATT
>NW_013665809.1:327611-333639 GCF_000517525.1 Limulus polyphemus | reverse complement strand
ATGTTTGGTGTGACGGGGATTCGAACCCGCGACCCTCAGATTGCGAGTCGAGCGCCCTCTAATCACCTTGCCATGCCGGGCATACGTAGAATGTACGAGGACTTTAGAGAAAAATCGTGTGACGTGTTAGAGAGTGTTTGCTATTGGTTGCCATTGCCGCTTATACCGGTTTTTCCTTGTTATTGGTAACGTCATAGGTAAAGAATTCCTGGGATTGGAGTAAGCGGCAAGTGACCTTAAAACTAGAAACAGGTACTAAGTGATGGGACACATATGAAGGAGTTTACGTGCAAGGTATTGGCATTTGAGTATAAAATTTGTTGGTGTTTTCGAGTCCTTGTAAGTTTTAAAGTTGTATGTGTGTCTCTAACTTACATTACATCCTGAAAAATTATATAATAATAACACCAACGAGGCACTTATAATCGAAGAGAGTAAAGAAAATACGCGCAGTTTTTTGTTCCTATCAAGGTGTAAATATAATTGGAACAGACGTTTTTACAAGAGTGAGGAAAGGTGGACGTACGGTTTTCCCATCCGACGCTCGTAGTGAAACGTAAGTAAAATAGAAATCCCAATCATGGTTCATTTGATAATCTGTTGATAGCCTAAAACCCTAAACATGGTTCATTTAATAATCTGTTTATAGCCTTACATTCCAAACATGGTACATTTAATAATATGTTTATAGCCTTAAATCCTAAGCATGGTTCATTTAATAATCTGTTTATAGCCTTAAATCCTAAACATGGTACATTTAATAATCTGTTTATAGCCTTACATTCCAAACATGGTACATTTAATAATATGTTTATAGCCTTAAATCCTAAACATGGTTCATTTAATAATCTGTTTATAGCCTTAAGTCCTAAACATGGTACATTTAATAATATGTTTATAGCCTTACATTCCAAACATGGTACATTTAATAATCTGTTTATAGCCTTATTCTCTGCTTACAAGTATTCCAAGTGTTTTATTTTCATTTTATGAAGTACGTTTGTTATAGGGATGTATCATGAAAAAAAAAAAAAACTCTTCGCGCTAGTTTTGTTGATTCATTTAATAAATCCTGCTTCGAATTAAAGTTTTGAACTTACTTTTCGTAAAAACAAACTAGACTTATCAAAACGAACAATAACTTAGAAACATTATACAAAGAACAGTTCCTATCGGAGGCTCTGACATTAATAAAGTTTTTGTCATAAAGGAGAATTTGAGGTGTAATTCACAGTGTGTAGTATATACGTCACATTAAAAAACAACTTTTAGCGTTGGGGTAAAGTCTTGTACACCATGCGGGTTATAGTTGGGTACGATGTATTATTGTAAGCAAATAACTAGAAACCTGTAAGTACTGACTCCCGATTTTTTGAATTTAAATAACCATATAGAAATAGCTTCTGTGATTTTTATTTAATATTTGACTTTGCAAACTTGAGGGGTTGAATATTAAAATTTTGAATAATCCTGTAACACTAAAAAATCAAAAGATAACGTTATGTTATAATGTTATAAGTATCTAGTAGCTGAATGTTTAAATACTGTGAGTTGGGTTTCTCGTATTTAAATATTTACACTATCGACTCGAGTTTTCGCAACTTTAAATAAAAGTTGACACACGAAAGTTGAATTTCTCATTTCTGAATGCTTAAATATTGTGACACTTAAATACTGTGATACTTAAATATTGTGATACCGTATTGTGATACTTAAATATTGTGACACTGTATTGTGATACTTAAATATTGTGACAACGTATTGTGATACTTAAATATTGTGACTCCCTCCGTCTTGTGATACTTAAATATTGTGACACCGTATTGTGATACTTAAATATTGTGACAACGTATTGTGATACTTAAATATTGTGACACCGTATTGTGATAATTAAGTATTGTTTGACGTATATTGAACGCTTACAAGCTTGTGTGATTAAGTGCAAGTATAATTGTGAAAATAATGTGAATGCTTATACTTCTGTGATGCTGAATGTTTTTAATTTTTATAGTGTGTGATTCATTATTAAATGGCCCGGCATGGCCAGGTGGTTAGGGAGCTCGACTCACAATCTGAGGGTCGCGGGTTCGAATCCTCGTCCCACCAAACATGCTCGCCCTTTCAGCCATGGGGGCGTTACAAAAGTAACGGTCAATCCCACTATTCGTTGGTAAAAGAGTAGCCCAAGAGTTGGCGGCGGGTGGTGATGACTAGCTGCCTTTCCTCTAGTCTTACACTGCTAAATTAGGGACGGCTAGCGCAGATAGCCCTCGTGTAGCTTTGCGCGAAATTAAAAAAACAAACATAACTAAATACTTAATTCTGATAACAGTGAGTATTCAATATGTTTGAATGCTATGACACAAAATGTCTTGGGTTACTGATTATTTGTAAAAAAGAAAACAAAAACTTTTGGTGCTGAGTTTTTAATATCTATGAATATTTGACTTTGAGTCTTTAACATATCCGAATGTTTGTAATCTTCTAACACGATGTTCAATATATCTGAATACATCCATTATTTAAAACAAATGAACATTGAGTACCTATGTTTATTTACAGTTGTGTGTGTCATTGATGTAAGTGTATAATAAATCTGAATGTTTCTAGATTGTCATTGAGTTTTACCATATTTGGATATTTATACCATCCTGATATTGAGTCGCTGATATATCTGCATGTTTATAACAGTGTGAAATTCCGTCTTTACCATTTCCGAATGTCTATATCATTGTGACTACGAGTCATTGACACACCTGGATTTCTATCTATGGTATTGTGACTACGAGTCTCTGACACAGCTGAATGTCTGTCTGTGACGTTGTGACTACGAGCCCTTGACACACGTGAATGCATGTCTGTGACATTGTGACTAATATATTTAATTACTTACATTTTCTTGCCATTGAGCATGTAATAAATCTGAATATCTAAAATACTGTGACTTGTATCATTTGTTTTATTTGACTGTTTACAGTCGTGTGACTTAGAACGTCTCATTAAATGTTTACAATTTGTGAAGTTCATCAATATTTAAACTTATGACGTGTATTGCCTATTTAATTCTTTATAGTATTGCGAGTTTGAATGTTTCATTAGATGATTAAACTATTGTTACATTGAGTGTTTCATTAACTGCTTGGGTAGTTACGTTATAGCTTTTTTATCAAGTGCTATAAAATTTAAATTTTGAATTTTTTCTTATCCTAAGTACCTGAAACATCTAATGTATAAAATAATATCCCCCAATGAAACGCCATGTCCAACGCAATTTCCAGTTTTTTTTTATTTTTTAATATATAAATCGGCGCTCGTGGTGTAAAAAAACAAGCTTGTGATTGTTCTGTCACGTACTGTCGGCTGATCCTGCAGTTTTTTGATACGTGTGGTGGATAGTAAGCTAGTGAGCATGTCTAACAGTGTAAAGTTACAGACACGTCAGCAACTTTCGTTTCGAACTTTGGTTCTTTAGCACAAATATAAACGAATATTTCAGCAATATTTTGTGTAACACAATGGCACCTGCAGATAGATACGTTCAAGTAACTACATACCTGTTTACGTGAATTTTACGAAAAATCTTCTATATATGCTTAGGAGATGTCTTACTGTAACCTTGCCAAATATTCATAATACGGGTAAGTTAGCGATAAAAAACAACGACAATTAATAACGCAAGTATTTTCTTCCAAGTCCTCTTCTGAATATCCATCTGTTTCCATAAGTATACCATATAGTTGGAAAATGTTATAATAAATATTTCTCTATCGTTGTACTTTTATGTAATACATTGCATAGCTATAATGAAATACGATGTATTATTATTTTATTGCACACGTATTCACTGTAGTGTTGAAAATATATTATTCTCTGTCTGTTCTTGTCTAGCAAGGAACCTACTAATTTGAATAATCAATTCAAAAATGCTGTAACAGCAACTTTTACATTAGCCAAGTTCTCATTTTAATGATTACAACGTGTTGACTCATAACATAGGGTCATCATCAAATAACTTTTATCTGCTGATGACCCGATACTATGGGTCAAAACACTGCAATCGTTAAAAAAAAGAGCTCGCCTACTGTAAAATTTGGTATTACTGTATTCTTGTATTAATTATTCAATTAGTCTGAAAACGACTGTCAAAGAAGAATTGAATACTTGCTCAATAAACTATGACCGTTGAGATAAAAACCCGATTGAGTTGTTGTTATTTAGCATTACAAAATCTTATTCGTTTTATTTCTATCACTAAAATGAATAAAAACCTTTTAACCCCGGGCGCTTTAGAAAGCTAGACCTTCCTTCTTCAGGGGCAAACTGAATAAGAAAGGCCCACCTTTCGAAAGTGCTCAAGTTATAGGGTTTTTATTCATTTCTATCAAGACTCCTTGAACCTACGTATTTTTCTAACATCATGAATTTCCATCATCAATATCTTTTCGCCCATGACTGATCTTCTAAATCTAAATATGGGTGAGAAGGAAGTCCACACTTGTGCAGCTTAGTGTATTCTTCTTTAGCTGGATTAATTAATTGACACGGTATTTTATCAGCTTATCACGTATTGAAATGTCGTTACTCATTACTCTAACAAGGAGTCTTCGAGTTAGGTTAATTGTTAAATTTCTGACTTCTTTATTAATATTATATGACTGATCGTGAGTTATTGTCTGCTGTCCACCACTGTTTTTGTTGGTGGGTGATCAGGTGTGCAGTTGTGCTCCTTAAAGCATGAGACAAAACCCAATCCATTTATATCAGAATTATGTTTTGGTAGTCTAAGGTTGTATTGTATTCTGTTCTCATGAGAACTTCCCGAACAGTTCGTTGTAACTTTACCTGCATTTCATGAATAGTTGTTGTTTTTGAGTTTCGCGCAAAGCTACACGAGGGCTATCTGCGCTAGCCGTCCCTAATTTACAGTGTAAGACTAGAGGGAAGGCAGCTAGTCATCGCCACCCACCGCCAACTCTTGGGCTAATCTTTTACCAACGAATAGTGGGATTGACCGTCACATTATAACGCCCCCACGGCTGAAAGATTACGAGTCGAGTGCCCTAACCACCTGGTCATGCCGGGCCTTCATGAATAGTAAAGTCCATTTTTCTAAATCATACTTTGGCAGTGGCTCTGTCTTTCTGTAGTTACATTTATTTATTTAATTATGGCACTTTCATGGTGATTGTCTTCTACTTGATTGGGGAATGTGGCTTCAAACAGGTTTCATGGTTGTCGTTTCTGTTAAAAGCATGAACTAGCGATATTTCGAATATGGAATTAAACGCGCTTATTTGTTCATGTAATGGTGGTTTAAGTACGAATATATTTGTTCAACCGTACCAACCTAGTGCGCGTAATAGCCAGATGTAACATTTACCCACTTATTCACCAACACAAATAGTCTACCAGCTTGGAAATCATCTGAATGGAATCTGTAACACCTCACCTGAAAGTGAAACACATAAGGCTGTACTACTAGGGTAATTTTTCTGTGTAAATTTGTCTAAGCAGCAAATATAGTTAACTCTGTTATAAGACACACTGTTAATTAAAAAATATAAAGTTCGTGTTGTAAAACTTCAACCCTATCTCAAGATTCTGCCCCCCCCCCTCCTCCAGTGGCTCAGCGGTACAACTGAGGACTTATTATGCTAAAAATCGGTGGGCAGAGCATAGATTGCTCATTGTGTAGCTTTGTGATGATATTAAAAATATATATATTGTATATACATATTGTTACGTCTCCGTTTGTTAAGTGATTTTCCATAAATTCGTTCGGACGAAACTTTAGCGACACTAGTCCTTACTTAATAAAACTGGTTTATTCTTTCCGAATATAACTTTACGATACACTTAATTTCAACAATCGCGTTAAAACAAACGCTGTAACAACGAACGTGCTCAACTTCAATAATACTTTCTCACTGCAGATCAATTACTCGCTGTCTACACACACCGTTATCCTGTCACGTTGTCACCCTCATTTATATACCAGACTACCCTATATCTAGTAAATGCTAGAGCA
>NW_013665809.1:324257-327400 GCF_000517525.1 Limulus polyphemus | reverse complement strand
GTTACACTAATGGTGAACGTTGAGCCTACAACTTTGAGTTAATATCGTTTTGTGTCCAATAGAAAGACATGCATATTAATTAAGGGTACGAATATTAATATGAAGAAACGTGTATAGTTACATCCTGGTTGATAGCACTAAGAAAAACAAACAAACCTTTTTTTTCATTTTGCTCCAAAGATTTTATTAATTTGCAGTTGATATTCAACTATAAACCATCATTGTGTTTTGATGTACAAAGTACGTAGTTGTATAAGTGATGTCTGTTTTATGTTTTAGCACACAAGATCACATACAAAAGTTGTAATATTTTCAAAACGAGACCCAAAACTCGAGCGCTTTCGAATAGTTGACTATTCTTCTTCAGGAGAATAAAGGGTCTATTTTATGAATTATCCTTAGATTTTAAAATCAACTATTTTTTATTTCAGGAAACCGTCACATGGGAATAATGAGTGATAAACTAGATACATCTGTATCGCCATCTGCTGACGGCAAAGTTGTGATTGAATTACAATCACCAGTAATCAAAACAGGAGGAGAAGATGAACCAAAGCAAGTTTTCAAATCTGCATATGTTAATCCAAACTTCATACCCGAGAGCTCGGTGAGTTGAGGTCGCCATCTTTAATTCTACGTCACGACACGACAAGAAAACGTTTAACTCTAAGTAAAACTTGGTGTTGTTGGTATTCAGGGAGCTTCAATGTTCAATGTTTGTTACACCTGAATAGAAGTCATAAATGGTATACGAGTTTACTATCTAAGTGCTTTTGTTGTTGTTTTCGCGCTTAACGTCTTAATAGATAAAACGATTAATCAGGGGGAAAAGAGAGTTTAGTTAAAAACAGGTGTTTATAATCGACATTTAATCGTTGCCATGGTACTTTAGTTTTTAATCTGATAAAAATAATTGTGCAATAAGAGGTTAACTTCGAAGTTAAATGATAAAGTGGATTAATACTGTGCTAGATATTAGATTATCACTATAGTTGTGTAAGGCTATTACGACTGTAGTTTACCACGCCTGTTTCTGAATAATAATTTTACTTGTTTATAGGTGGAGTTTAACCGACACAAGTACGACATTTCTACTTCATTTAAAGACACAAACTGTGACGTGGGAGAAGGCGAAGACAGGGACGATACGGAGAACGTTTTTTCTAACTGCCTAACTGCAGTGGAAGGTTTTGTTTCTTCCTTCTTCAATAAATACAAGAAATGGATCATCATAGCAACCATCGCTCTGCAATTTATCCTTTATAACATTTATTTGGGGTTTTCCATTTACCTCACATGGGATAAAACTCCGACTTGGTGTGAGGGGGTAAAATTTTTAACTTTAATTACAATTTTTGTTTATTTCACGCTGTTCTACTATTTGGTCTTCAAACGATGGCTGCTTAGGCCTTTCAAACGCCACATACGACCAGTCACAAAACCAGTTCTCCAACTCACAAGAAAACGGTATTCTTCAAGGTACGTTGACAGAGAGTATATGACAGTTGAGTTAATTTTCTTCGAATATGTTCTCGCTACACAATTGTTTAACTCCTGGTTGTATTTGGGACTTTAAACGTTTGTTTTGGTGAGATACTTATGCATAAACTATTTAACCCAATTAATTTGAATGACTTTATCTATGCTAAAAAAGAAAAAAAAAAAAGTGGTAATCTAGTGACATTGCGCAGGCGCTGAGTCTCGTACTATGTAGGCTGTAGCTGTTCAGTTATAAATGTCAATACCAAGTTACTGAAAAGCTAATCTAATATATATATATATATATATATAACTTGTTCTACAATGTTTCACTTGATTCCTGTTAGTACCTTATGTACTTTAGGGAACAAAAGCTTCTATGACTGAATGTTCGACAAACAGCGAAAAACGTTTTATACAGCTGTATGACAGTAACATAGTAACAGACTAAAATCTATGCTTGGGTTGTTTCAAAATAACGTTAATATACAGGAATAAATGCTGTATTTAGACTCTTTGACAATAACGTTTATATATGTCTTGTATATTTATTACACTCATGAATTTTAAAATTAGTTGAACTTATTTTTCTTGTACTTGTTCAATGTATAGGAATCCATGTTCACAAGGGATGTTGTAAATGTTTTTTCGATCTTCTTCACGGGGTCATTTAGATAATTTGGTGTGTAATAGCTATGATCTATTGTGATGTGATTTCTGAATACTTTTTTTAAAATTTGATGCTGTTTGCATATCCCCTATTATCAGATAGACATCTGACATGGGGAATATGGGTTTCTGAATACTTTTTTTTATCTGATGCTGTTTGCATATCCCCTATTTTCAGATAGACATCTGACATGGGGAATATGGGTTTCTGAATACTTTTTTTTTATCTGATGCTGTTTGCATATCCTCTGTTTTCAGGTAGACATTTTACATGGGGAATATGGATTTCTGAAAACTTTTTTCATTTGATGCTGTTTGCAGGTAGATATCTGACATGGGGAATATGGCTGTATTATGTAATTTTTCTCTTGTTGATTTTTGGTGATTATTTTTTATATCAATTGTTAAGAACTGTTGTAGTGATATGTTTTTCTTTCCTTTCTTCTTATTTTTTCGGTGATACAAACCTTGTTCATGAGTTCTTAAAACTTGCCTGTACATTGAAGCTATAGTAAGAATATATCGTCAACATTGGAGCCAAATCTTAAGGCGTAGACCGACTGTTCTGAAGACGTACTACCTTCGAAACGTTCCATGATAGAGGGGAGCACATCCTTGTTGTTGGCGTGGTATTTATCATCATATTGGAAGCAGGATGTGTTGATACAGAATTTTGTGAGTTTTGTTACCGTGGAGGTTGTCACTTGGACGAGTTCCCGAATAGTTTTATTGTTTGCAAACTGCTGTTGGAGTATTTGTAGTGTGTCAGGGATTTGGTACGTTAGTGAAGAAGTCGGATATATCGAAGATGATTGTTGTATCTTGTTTGGTTATTGTGATTACTTGTAAAATCTATACAGAGTAAAATATTAATGGTGATATCGTATCTACCAGAAATTTCGCTACGGATTGGCATGGTGTATCTCTGTAGTTAACCATGGAACGGAGGGGGAGGGGCCTTGTCTGAGCATTTTAAGGAACCGGTAAGGTGTAAA
>NW_013665809.1:319975-323439 GCF_000517525.1 Limulus polyphemus | reverse complement strand
TTGCACTGTTTCAAGTTATTTGTACCAATGATTGCACTGTTTCAAGTTTGTGTTTCAAAACTTTTTCTAACAATAATTAATAAACTTCCGCACTTGATAGGATTATTTATGTAAAGGTTTCTATGCTAATAACCTAAAGTTTTAAGATCTCATACTGGGTCACTTTTAAAAATTTTTTTTTATCATATTGGTAAATAAATAGAACACTGTTTTTTGTTTTCTAACAGCTCGTGTTTATACTTACAGAGTGATATGGTTAGTTGTGTGGTCAGCAGTTTTGTTGTTCCTCATCATCGACACCACCGACAATAGACATCGAATGGTGTCAGCGACTGGGCTGATTGTGTTATTACTATTTGGCTACATATTCTCAGCTAAAAGAGCGAAGGTGGGCTGCGTTCGAAATCACGACTTTATAAACAAAATATCTAACGTATGCTGATATTAGGTTAATTTTGGCAATTAGCTTGACATGTACATTTTACAATATCATATAACTTGTGAGCGATTTGATTGGATGTGGCCTGTGAAGAAATACGTTTAATATGTAGAACAGCACCAAACGTTAGCAGGACGTGTTATCGGGAAAACCAGATGTGTTGCGTGAGTACGAACACATGTGGTAGAGACATATGATCAACTTCGTTGTTGTTTAATCAAAGCCACATTAGGCTATTTTCCGTGTCCACTGCGGAACCCCGAATTTTATCGTTTTAAATCCGTAGACTCACCGCTGTCCTACCGGGCAATCAACCTCGTAACAAACGTGTTAAAGTTCAAGATAGGGTCAGATGCATACACTTGCTACGGCTTATTTGGTCAAAATACAGTCGTTTGAAAATGGTTAGTGGCTTATGTATGAACATTATCCTTACAGAGATCACGCCTTAGTAGGTTTATGAAACGCACATTCACTGTTTACCATACCTACCGGAAATGGCATTTCTTAACATATACATGGATGTTTGCTTCAACAATACAGCTACTTAAAATGTTATAACGTAACTTTACATTTCCAGGAAATTTTGTTTGAATGAATCATACAGGAAGGATAGCATAATGTTTAAAAGTAGGTCTCTCTCTCTCTCTCTCTCTCTCTCTATATATATATATATACTGATATTCGGTAAACCACTCTCATGTGGCAACTGTTTCGCAACGTTCAATACGTTTCCGAACTTAGTGGTTGGATTCATGCAAACAACGTAATACATAATCATGTATGTAGGTTTTCTTATAGCAAAGCCACATCAGGTTATCTGCTGTGTCCACCGAGGGGAATCGAACCCCTGATTTTAGCATTGTAAATCCGAAGACTTACTGCTATCCCACCGGGGGGACACCTAATCATGTATGTAGGTTTTCTTATAGCAAAGCCACATCGGGTTATCTGCTGTGTCCACCGAGGGGAATCGAACCCCTGATTTTAGCATTGTAAATCCGAAGACTTACTGCTATGCCACCGGGGGGACACCTAATCATGACTATAATATCAGGAAACTGAACAAAACAGAACCATCTCGCAGGTTTATTTTTGAATCTACATAGATCGTTGTTTTACAGAACTAACTCCTATATTTATTAAGTTGAGAAATGTGGTTATCATGCTAACATTTTGGGTTCTATTCCTGCAGTGGGCACAACGCAGGTAGCCCATTGCGCAGCTTTAGGCTTAAACTTTGAATTTATTCATTATATGAAGCCCATATGGTTGCAGTCGTCGTGCGTGCTGCTTAGCACTATAGTTTGTGACTTGGATATTTCTGTTTTTGAAATAGTGTGTGCTGCTTAGCACTATAGTTTATGATTTAGATAGCACTATAGTTTGTGACTTGGATATTTCTGTTTTTGAAATAGTGTGTGCTACTTAGCACTATAGTTTATGATTTAGATAGCACTATAGTTTATGACTCGGATATTTCCGTTTTTGAAATAGTGACTCGAACATTAGTGGCTTGGGAGCGACCCAGAGGTTAGCGTACCGGACTGTGGTTCCGCGCTTGGCGCCCCGTTAATAATAACAAAAATCGTACTCCGCACTTTTGTTTCCTGGTTTTCTTCCCTCTATCTAATCTATCACTTAGCCTTCCCTCTAGTGACTAGTCTATCACTTAAAAATTAGGGACGACTAGCGCAGATAGCTCCCGAGTAACTTCGCACGAAATTCAATGAACAAGAACATCGAATATTTGTTTTGGTGTTGAGATGGTTTTATAGAGAATGTTCCATCAGAATATGGTTGTTGTTAAAGTATCTGCCACTAGTATGAAGATGCGCAGTGTATTGCAATAGTTTTCCTACTTCGTTGGTGTTTCGTATCTGCGGCTAGTTAGTGTTACGAACTCATATCTCTAATAAAATCCAGTGTTTCATAATTTTCTTCTGACAAATTATGTATCTCTGTTTTATAGATTCCAGGATTCGTTTTCGACCAGTTTAAGTCTCGAGTGTCATTGTTGGAGACGACTCTCTGTGGTAGACTCTGTTTACACTTCCATTTTTACGCTCTGTCATTGTAAAAAAATAATTAAAGTCTGTGCAGTATAATATGATTTTATCATTGTCAATAATAATGACAGCTTCTCTTTCAAAGGAAAAAGAGTACGTTACAAAAGTAGGTCTGAGAATTTACGAACTGATTAAGAAAAACAAATAAAACTCAATAATGGGGCGGAAGGGTGGCCTAAAAATTTTCAAGTACCCTTCACTAAAAAACAAAACAACACACGCACCAGAAATAAAATCTATAGAACTTTGCTATTTCGTGGTTTTTAATGTATTTTGGGTGTAGCTTCCAGGATAAAAAACAACAACAAGTAATAAACGAATGGACGAAGGCTAATGTAAATTTGGTTAACCGATTGTGTATGCTTTTATGAATTTACTTGTAGTACGAGTATTGTAAAACGTGTGATGATTTCATACGAACCTTAATATATTCGAATAATACTAACACGAAGGAAAATGTTAATTATAATCACTTCTTTTGCACCTAGAAACGTCTATATCCCTTTGTGTGATATTTATGTGCAAATTTATACTAAGGCCTGGCATGGCTTGTTTGTTAAGGCGCTCGACTCGTAATTTGCTGATTGCGAGTTCGAATTTCGTCACCGAACATGCTCGCCTTTCCTGCCGTGAGTTAGCGGTGAGTCATGTTGTCTAGTCTATCAATGGTGAATTAGGAACGGCTAGCGCAGATTGCTCTCGAGTAGCTTTGCGGAAATTCCAAAATAAATAAATACACCGACAAATTAGTAGTTATATAATATTTTAACCTTTGATATGAGCTAACAAATAACCTTCACAGTACCAACCAACTTTCATATAATAATTTTGCGTTCTAAGCACATCCACTTCCAGTTTTTGTTAGCCCTAAAGGTATTTGAGAGACAGTATATTGTTTTTTCAACTCGAACATCTTTATCGCCCCCCCCCAGTGGCACAGCGGTCTGTCTGCGAAC
>NW_013665809.1:316944-319302 GCF_000517525.1 Limulus polyphemus | reverse complement strand
TTAATCATAGACATTTCTTAATTCCAATAAAGTGTGGCGAGTTATCAAAACAACAACGATGTACTAATATTTTGTTTTGTTTTGTTCATTTACATGTCATTTATCACAGGTTCAGGTTTGCTGTTGTTAACGCAGTCCTTCATTTTATTTTGCTTGGCTCTTTAAGTATTGATTTTTCTATACATATGTGATCAATGTTGTTGCCAAACGACCGTCTATAGAATTCTGCATAACACTAGGTAGGCCTAAACTTTCACAAAATAATTGTTTTCCTTTACAGCGGGTTTTGAATTATTCATGTTTTCGGATTTGATCGCACTGTAGCCGCATTTCCTTGTTATTTCTGTTACTTGGTTACAGATTTAACGGTAATATCACTTGAAGTTTCATTAACTAGTGAGTACATCAAGTTTTATTCCCGGACGTGAAAAAGTGCGTGGTTTAACTTAAAACGCCACCTAATTGTTTTTTTATTATTCTAACTTGTTGCACAAGACACGGCAATACATCGCGGTTAACACGCATCCTGATTGTTAATCATTAAATGTTGTTTGTTAGTCTTTTTTTTTCTCCGCGCAGGAGAACAGGATTAACACACACATTGCAACGTTCGGTTTCTATTTGTCTCAATTTTAACAGGACAAGGTTAAGTATGTTAACAGTCATTTTAACTGGTTTTGATAAACGTATTTCTTCTCACGGTTTTTGTTTTGATTTTGTTTTCATTTAACAGTTATAGTTACTTGTCCTTTGAATGAAAGATCTGTGTTTTGACTCGTAAAAATAACACATTTTATTTGGTATAATGTTATATATGCAGATTAAACATTTATCATAAGATTTTTCGCTTCACAATATAACAATAGTTTTCAAAATAATGTATTTCTAATACCCAGATATCTTGTGACCATGTTCGCTGTCAGACAGTATATAGATATTAAATATGGAATAATACATTTCCAGTTAGTCAGTAGCAAAATGTATCCAAATGCTTGCAAATATACAACGAATCTATGTAAGAGATACACCAAATTACCAGTCCATAAACAGCTACATGCAAAACAGTTACTTGCGCAAGAAATATTTCATATTGCCAGTCACTAAACATAACTACATGGAAATATTCTAAGGTACCAGTCTTCACACACAACTACATGTATAACAGCCACTTACACACATGAGAAATATCCCAAGGTACCAAGGAACTATTGAATTAATAACGTTAATGTGCAGGGAAATGTTTTGTTGTGAAAAGGACACCCTCTTACAGTTTCTGATCGCTGGTTTCTTCTGTTGATGTACAGGTAGTGTGGCGTCATGTCCTTTGGGGATGTCTGCTTCAATTTATCTTCGGTCTTGTGATCTTAAGATGGAGCGTAGGAAAAGATATTTTCGAATGCATTGGTAACAAGATAAAGATATTTCTAGCATTCACAGATGAAGGTTCGGAATTTGTTTATGGATATTTAGTAACGGGCAAGATGAAAGATGGTGTTCCTGATCAATTTCCAGTTTTTGCTTTCAAGGTAGTAAAAAAATGTGTTATTTGTATATAGATAATTGTATCTTATATGTGTGTGTGTGTGTGTGTGTGTGTGTGTGTTTATTTATTTTTTGCAAAGAAAGAACAAATAACTTACCAAACTTGCTAGAGATATTTGACTAAGAAACTCTGGAATTGTTACTGACACAGTTTTGAGCATTTATTGGGAATAATTTCTGTATAAATTGGGCCATAGTAAATTTCCTATGACTTGATTTAAAGAACCCAACAAATTCGATTTTTTTAACCAAATTTTCAAAATGTAAAAACGAAATGATAGGGACCATGATATGTTAAATGAATAAATAATCTTATGTAATAACTAGACGTACACTTATCAGAATTACGGCATTCGTTGTTTTCTTGTAGATGAAGTTATCGAGAGGAACTGCTTGCTTTAGTTAATATTTACATATATTATAACCGATTTTACATTAGATTAGACTTAGATAGTATGCTGTTTAACAAGCATTCTAATGTTAAGTTTTGGCCATAAACTTCTGAATCACGTTACCATAGTTATTGGACTCGCTTGTTAAAAAAAAACCAATACAGCTTTGAACTCACTTGTTAAAAAACCTACACAGCTTTGAACTCACTTGTTAAAAAACCTACACAGCTTTGAACTCACTTGTTAAAAAACCTACACAGCTTTGAACTCACTTGTTAAAAACCTACACAGCTGTGAACTCACTTGTTAAAAAACCTACACAGCTGTGAACTCACTTGTTAAAAAAACCTACACAGCTGTGAACTCACTTGTTAAAAAAACCTACACAGCTGTGAACTCACTTGTTAAAAAAACCTACACAGCT
>NW_013665809.1:314360-316178 GCF_000517525.1 Limulus polyphemus | reverse complement strand
CCTACACAGCTGTGAACTCACTTGTTAAAACCTACACAGCTGTGAACTCACTTGTTAAAACCTACACAGCTGTGAACTCACTTGTTAAAACCTACACAGCTGTGAACCCACTTGTTAAAAAAAAACCTACACACCTTTGAACTCACTTGTTAAAAACCTATACAGCTGTGAACTCACTTGTTAAATAAACCTACACAGCTGTGAACTCACTGACTTTCTGTTTTGAATATGAAAATTGATCGTACAGGGAACTCAGAGTACTTTACTATTTAGAAATGACCTAATGTGATACCAACTATCTGTTATAAAAATGATGCCTTAAGCTATAGGCTTAAGAACTATTGAACCATATGTCTAATTCCACTTTCCCCCTAGCGGCTCGGTCGTAAGTCTGTAGGATAATAACACTAAAAATCGGGTTTTGATACTCGTGGTTGGCACAGCACAGATAGCCCATTGTGTAGCTTTGTGCTTAAGTACAAACAAGCTAATGCCACTTGACAAAGTTTTAATCAGTTACTAGATTTATGAATGTTGAATTTATTCGTTTAAAATTTTTTAAGTATTCACGTATTGAGGCATTTATGTTTGGACAAAAAAAAATAAACACAAACATTCTACTGCGTTTACTATTCCCATTTTTTTTTTTTTCACCACGTAGTCTATAGGCTATATTTCAAAGAAATGCTTTTTTAACTATGTTAACGTTTCACACCCGAAAAGGCCTCGAGTGGTTCAGTGATAACGTTGTGAGCTTATAATGCTAAACATCGGGTTTCGATCCCCGCGGTGGACGGAGCACAAATAGCTAAAAGTGTAGCTTTGTGATAAAAACATCTTACAATCAGTGAGAATTTTTTTATATCAGTCTGCATTTTTTTTACCCGTCATCATTCTACACCTTGTCTTGATATACTCATTCTTTTTTCAGGTGCTGTCTGTGGTATTTTTCTTCAGCTTCTGCATTTCGTTACTTTACTACTACGGTGTGATGCAGTGGGTGGTAATGAAAGTCGGATGGTTTCTTCAAGCTACGGTAGGAACAACAGCTTGTGAATCTATGAATTCAGCGGGAAACATCTTCCTGGGAATGGTAAGTTAAAAGGTTTCTCCTGTGATTGTAGTGCCCTCTACGTATCCCTTTTCTCTACAATTTAATGATTGTTTTCTGTAAGGCTCAAAAGAAATATTAGGTCGTCAAGAAATTAATGTCGGTTTTTTTTAGATGAAAAAATCAGAACAACTTGTATATCAAAACAAAACATTTATTAAATGAAATAGTCTCCATTCTTATCGATGACGATTTTCCATCTTACAATCTGGTTGTTAATGCCATAATTAAAGAAATCACTTGGTTTGAAGCAAAAAAACATGTTGATGTCCTCTTTAACACCTTCACATTTGCATTCGTTTTCCCATTAAGATGATGTTGCAGCGAACGAAAAACATGGTAATCTGATGGTGCCATATCTGGAGAATAGCACGGGTGTAGGAGAACTTCCCAACCCAATTCCAAAATCTTGTGTTGCGTCAAACGTGCCACATGTGGACGTGCATTGTCGTGGAGATGAACACCTTTCCGATTGACGAGTGAAGGGCGTTTCTGATGAAGTGCTTGACTTAAACGTTCCAGTTGCTGATTATAGATCTCTTCATTGACATTTCGTTGTTGATTGAGGAGTTCGAAATGAATTACTTCTTTGATGTCCCACCAAATGTAAAGCACCACTTTCTGCGAATGGAGTCCAGGTTTTGGGGTCGGAAGTGGTTTTTGTGTAAGACTGAGCCATTGTTTTGGCGTTTAATATTCGCTTAGAG
>NW_013665809.1:309095-313814 GCF_000517525.1 Limulus polyphemus | reverse complement strand
CAAACACTTTCGTAAACTTCTTTGATATTCTTTGTGACTACAGAGGCGTTGTTTCCCTTCTTGTATTCAAACAGCATTACATGCCGAATGCTTGTCTCGTCGTGTGTCATCACTATAAGGGATTAGAGTATACTAAACTTTACACATTATATAGTCTACACTAACGTGACGTTTAAGCGGTTCGTTGAACTATTATACGTGATGTACGTTCCATTTCAGAATTGAAAGATAAACCAATCGCAATTATTTAGTTATTTTGTTTTATCATGGTTTTTCTTGACTAAATGGATGAATTTTATTATAAATATAAACCAGAAATTTCCTAAATTCAAAATTATATTAAAAACAGAAAAAGATTTAAGGACTTCCGTCGATATGAACAGTTGGTATTTGGTATCTATTGTTTAAATTTTTCTGTGTTATGCCATTAAGTGTGATGATTGTAAACTTACATTTCCTAGACATGGAAAGACACTTTTAGTTTTTAACACAACATAGCATAGAATCTTATTTTGTAAATTTTTATAAGATAAATTGCAATTACTAATTGCTCCATTGCTTACTGATCCAGAAAATTAAATCCCCACATTCACTGAACAGTGTTCTGACTTGGAGTGATATATGCTAAAAACATTTCACAAATACGAAAAAATAAATAAAACAATAAAAAGTTTTTACGTTCACAGTCAGACTAATTTGATCTTTTTTTCTTCCTCATGTAAGACTGAAGCTCCACTACTGATCAAACCCTTCCTACCCATAATGACCAAATCAGAACTTCATGCTGTGATGACAGGGGGCTTTGCTACCATTGCTGGAGGGGTTTTAGCAGCTTACATTAACTTTGGGGTAGGTATAGATTTTTGAGATTTGTTATATGGTTGCAGATAATTAGTCGAAACGCTTTATTTGATAAGAAATTGCAGGACTGAAAGGTAAACAGTTGTTATTATGGTTTCGTAGAGTATTTTTTATTAATAAATGCAAAGGAAATTACAGAAGAAAACGTGTTATTCGGATATTTCATGTATTGGAGAAAACAATTTCGTTAATAAGGTAAACATAACGGAACTAAGTTATTTGATGTATAAACATGCTGATGGAAGTTTCTCGGACTTAACTACTTCCGAGGAAATTGTTTTGTAAGGAAAGAAAGAACATCAAAATATGAAATTTTTTTATGTGAATACACACGTACAAGAGAAAGGAGGTATTTCATTCAGTGTTATTACATAAGGAGCAACAGATGTTTTGTTATAATTGAAGAAATAAATACACGTTCTTTTTTTGTTTAACTTAAGTTATGGGACCGAATTCGAGATGATATCTTATTACTTGAATTGTTCTTCAGTGAGTTAACAGCAGATTTACTGACTTACAACAGTAGTCTGGGGTTCGATTCCTCTTGGTGCACAGATAGTTTATTATGTAGTTTTGCGCTAAAGCAAACAAACAATTATTTGAATAATATAGTTTACTGCCTTTACAAGTACGAGATAAGCTTTATATTTTCATTCTTCTATTCGTACTTTTTTATCAGCCACCAAATATAGTACGGGTCTCCATTTGGTTATTTATGTCGAGTGTTACTACTGTTCGTGCCATCAGCTTGTATACATTATAAAATAAAATCCGATTATTATACTGTATTAAATAAACGTACTTTTTTATCAGCCACCAAATATAGTACGGGTCTCCATTTGGTTATTTATGTCGAGTGTTACTACTGTTCGTGCCATCAGCTTGTATACATTATAAAATAAAATCCGATTATTATACTGTATTAAATAAACGTACTTTTTTATCAGCCACCAAATATAGTAGGGGTCTCCATTTGGTTATTTATATCGAGTGTTACTACTGTTCGTGCCATCAGCTTGTATACATTATAAAATAAAATCCGATTGTTATACTGTATTAAATAAACGTACTTTTGTTAAATTTGTGTTCATAACTTTGTTTTTCTATTTTTTTTAGTTACTTCGACTATTATTACGAGATTTTCTTATGTTAGTTTTGGTATCATGATATTTTCTAATTTTGAATCATCTGTCTAATCAGAATTATTCTACTTCTGTGGACTCGATCATCCTACTTTGAATGTTACACAATGAAAAAAAAATATTTTCCCAGTGTTATTGGTTTTTCGTCTGGTTTCAGTTAATCTTTTATTTTATTATTATTTTTTTATATTGTCAGTGTGAAAATTTCTGCAATTACATGAGGCCCGGCATGGCCAGGTGGTTAGGGCGCTCGACTCGCAATCTGAGGGTCGCGGGTTCGAATCCCCGTCAAACCAAACATGCTCGCCCTTACAGCAGTTATAATGTGACGGTCAATCCCACTATTCGTTGGTAAAAGAGTAGCCCAAGAGTTGGCGGTGGTAGGTGATGACTAGCTGTCTTACA
This sequence comes from Limulus polyphemus, assembly GCF_000517525.1. Taxonomy (NCBI): domain Eukaryota; kingdom Metazoa; phylum Arthropoda; class Merostomata; order Xiphosura; family Limulidae; genus Limulus; species Limulus polyphemus. The sequence continues at coordinate 311,406 of NW_013665809.1, read as the reverse complement.
CTGCTAAATTAGGGACGGCTAGCGCAGATAGCCCTCGTGTAGCTTTGCGCGAAATTCAAAACAAACAAACAAACAATTACATGAAGATGCGTCTTAAAATCTTTAGAACAGTCTTAAAAAATAGCTGAAGATCTTTCTATAAAGCAAAATTCCAGAATCTTTTTGTTTTAGTAATAACAAAAAGTTGTAAAAAAAATAAATAATTATTTTAAAGCTTTATCTAGGACAAAATTATAAGTTTATTTTATATTGAGATTAAACCTCTTGTAAGACCAATTATAAAGTGTAATTTGTTGGATTCCACTAAAAAATATTGATAGAAGTTGAGGTTAAGAGATAAAAAATAATGTTTATAAAAACCATGAATTTTCTTAAGAAGAGTTCTTAGTCATACGATCTATGGCTAGTTATGGATATGACATTACTCTATAAGTATCGTATCACTGATAGTAGCGTAGTGTTAGATAAGCACTACGCTCACAAAAATAACTCTTGTATAGTATCGCACTTTCAGCTGTGGGGACGCTATAAATTTAATATTTAATTCCATTATTTTTGGTAAGAGCGACCGTATAGGCGGTGAGTGCTGATAACTAGTTGCCCTCTACCTTCTGCCGATGACCATGGCTGATATCTTATGGGTCTCTGACGAGGCCGTTTATTCTGTGTGTCACACAAGGTAGCATTCAAGTTGAAGCTATCAAAAATACCAAAATACTCGTGTATCATGCGTGTACTACTAGCACCTACTTCCCGACACACATTCACTCTCAATACTCGTGTATCATGCGTGTACTACTAGCACCTACTTCCCGACACACATTCACTCTCAACACTCGTGTATCATGCGTGTACAACCAGCACCTACTTCCCGACACTCATTCACTCTAACAAAGACGGTAAAAAGAACTGTACGCTGCTGAAATATCCATAATTATAAATCTTGAATTTATTATTTCTCTCAAAAGCTGTTTTAACAACCTTAAGTTTGTAGTTTCTTGTTGAAGTCGATTGTGTCTAATAGAAACCAATAACGCAGCTGCATCATCGATAACAATAACCTTGACAAACCAGTATATAGACCATTTATTCAATACCGTACTGTGGAAGGTAAGAAATTAGAAAATAAAAGCAAAAAAGCGTGCGCGAGATTTCACCGATACTTGTTACTTTTTTTAAATTTAGTACATCCATTTTTTATTTTTTCAGTTCTTGCTTACTTTTTTAAAATTTTATTATATTGTTTTTTTTGTTTCTTTATTTTTCACCAGAAATCGAACGACAGCGTTTACTTTCTGCTTCTGTTAAACAATCGATCTATCTATAAATTGAGAAACAACAAACAGTGTTATATAACGTGTATTGGAGAAGATATAATTAACGTTTTTTACGAGACCTAACGAAACCTAGTTTCGTGACGTTTCAACGAAGAATTCAGTTTATTCTGTGACCTATTTAAGAAGTAGGATTATAGTACACTTACTCATTCGTTGTTTGGAGGCTAATTTGGTTCCAAAAACGTTTAACAAATATGTCACATCACGTATATATAATTTTTGTGTTTTTTCTAAAGTAGTGATACCAATTTACATTAGTTAAATCTCTGTAATTGAACATTATTACTATAGTAACTAACTTGATATAGTTTTGTCTGTTTCCTAATACCCTATAGGTCAGTGCTAATCACCTGCTATCAGCATCTGTAATGTCTGCTCCAGCAGCTCTAGCCTACTCTAAACTATTTTATCCAGAAGTCGAGGAAAGTCGTACTCACGCAAACGACATCAAGATGGAAAGGGGGTAAGGATGGAGAGAATGGGAAATTTGTGGATTCGGTTCCAATAAAATAAAATGAGAGTCCATATCAGGACTAGGTAACTAGTGTTGTTATAAATTGTATTACTTCACGTCAACCCAGTAATGAAGCTCTGAATGGATTTAGGTGGGGCAATTTGTCTTATGTAGTTTTTAATTACATACATTCATAAATTTTTTTGTTGGTGAAGAGCGATTAAGACTGATTACAACTCGGCCAACAATGATATATTTAAACACTGTTTAACAACCCAGCCAGCACTGATTGTCTATATGTACTGACACTGTTCAGCAGCCTAGCCACCGATGATTGTCTGTATGCACTGATACTGTTTAGCAGCCCAGCCAGTACTGCTTGTCTATGTGTACTGACACAGCACTTATTGTTTATATGTACTAACACTGTTTAGCAGTTCAGCCAGCACTGATTGTCTATATGTACTAACACTGTTTAGCCACCCAGCCAGCACTGATTGTCTATATGTACTAACACTGT
>NW_013665809.1:306645-308191 GCF_000517525.1 Limulus polyphemus | reverse complement strand
TCTATATGTACTGACGCTGGTTAGCTGCTCAGCCAGCACTGATTGTCTATATGTACTGACGCTGGTTAGCTGCTCAGCCAGCACTGATTGTCTATATGTACTGACGCTGGTTAGCTGCTCAGGCAGCACTGATTGTCTATATGTACTGACACTGGTTAGCTGCCCAGCCAGCGCTGAACGTTTGTATTCATTGAGACTGTTTAGCTGTCAAGTTAACATGACTATTTATATACGTATAGATTGTTTAGCCACCCAATCAGCACTGATTGTTCGTATATACTTCAGTGTTGTACATTTTAAGTTTCAAACTATCCACGGCAAATTAGGATTGGTAACACGGTGTCAGTAATAGAACTGAATGGGTAGTTAGATGCCTCAGTTACTCCCTTCTGCTGAAACCATGTAAAAATAGGCTTAATAAAAAACCCAAGAGCAATGTCTCTATACGGAAATATTATAAAGACGATTAAGTAATGTTCCTTTTTGTCTGGGTTGATATGAGCTGTTATAGCTCGAAACTGCACTTTTCGGGTTATTGTGTATTGTGTCTCGCAGCCTACTGTGAGCTAACAAACGAGTCTTCAAATTACAAACGGCAGCTTTTAAGGTTTAACAAACGATCAGTATACTAGGGTAAAAACTTAACAATTACACTTAACTCTCTGATGTAAATATAACCACATAATTATAAATTATCATTAACTACTAGTGTATATTAGTTGATTTAGTTAACGAAGAACTTATGAACGCAATCATTTAATACAAGCTAAAATGTAATTACCATAGATTTATTATTATTATTATGGTTTATACTGATTCCGGTTTCTTCTTATGGTAGACACGAGAGAAATGGAATAGAAGCGGCATCTAACGGGGCTTACAATGCTGTCTCCTTGATTGCTAGCATCGTTGCCAATTTGATCGCCTTCATCTCCTTTATTCACTTTGTAGATTTTATATTTAATTGGTTCGGTAGTCTCTTAGGCTGGGATTTTATATCTTTTGAGGTAAGTTTTAGGTGAAACGAGAAGTAAGATTATTGTTCAGTCTTTCAATAGCGCCATCTAACTTTTATTTTGTGAAGAAATATTAGACTACAAGATATATTTTTTTTCACTTATTTACTTCTAAATTTTATGAGAGATTTTCAAACCTGTTGACAGATATTTCATTTCAAAGTTCCAGTAACATTGTTTAAAAAAAAAAACTAGACCCCTATTAATTAATATTATGTGGAATTGAAGTTTTTTTAATACTGTCATTTTATTTATTTATATAGTGGTTGATCGGTAAAATATTCACACCTTTAGCCTTAATAATGGGTGTAGAATGGGACGAGTGTCATCTAGTAGCTCGACTTGTTGGAATTAAAACGGTGGTTAACGAATTTGTTGCATATAAACAGCTGGGTGATATGAAACGCCAGAACTTGCTATCGGTGAGTCTTATATTTGGTTTATCTATCAAATGGACTTCTTTCTTATCTTAACATTTGTGTATCAGAAACGACGTGTTCTTATATAAAATATACAGCATACTCGTATGT
>NW_013665809.1:304412-306125 GCF_000517525.1 Limulus polyphemus | reverse complement strand
TTGGATTTGAAAGTCGTACTTAATTAGTAGTTAATTCTACACACATCTGCGACCAGTTTTTTATTATTGTTGGATTTGAAAGTCGTACTTAATTAGTAGTTAATTCTACACACATCTGCGACCAGTTTTTTATTATTGTTGGATTTGAAAGTGGTACTTTTTATTAGTTAATTCTATACACAGCTCCGATCAGGTTTTTTATTATTGTAAGATATGAAAGTTGTTCTTATTTATTAATCAGTTTTTCATACATGGCTGCGACCAATTATTTTATTACTGTTGGATTTTAAAGTGGTACCTCTTTATTAATTAGTTCTTTACACACGGTTGCGACTAGGTTTTTTTTTATATTATCATTGTTGGATTTGAAAGTGGTACCTCTTTATTTAATTAGTTCTTTACACACGGTTGCGACCAGGTTTTTTTTTATATTATCATTGTTGGATTTGAAAGTGGTACTTATTTATTAGTTAATTCCTCGTACATAGCTCCGGTCAGGGTTATTGTACTATTGGATTTTAAAGTGGTACATCTAGTTGTTAAATCCGGCATGGCCAGTAGGTTAGGGCGCTCTACTCGCAATCTGCGGGTCGCGAGTTCGAATCCCCGTCCCATCAAACATGCTCGCCCTTTCAGCCGTGGGGGTGTTATAATGTGACGATCAATCCCACGAGTCTTTTCCTGCTAAATTAGGGACGGCTAGCGCATATAACCCTCATGTAGCTTTGCGCGAAATTCAAAACAACAACAAACTTTATTTGTTAATTCTCTTCACACAGCCACGGTCAGAGTCCATTGCTACTTATGCCTTGTGTGGGTTTTCTAATATTGGATCTATTGGGATCCAGCTCGGCGGCCTGAGCGCCATGGCTCCGGAAAGAAAGTCCGATCTCGCATCTGTAGCCATACGTGCCATGATATCTGGCAGCATAGCCTGTTTCATGACTGCTTGCATAGCAGGTAAGTGTCAATGTTGTCTCTGCAAAGGAATATTGTTGTATAATGTTGTTAACATTATATTAGCAGTTTTTCAGCTAAGTTTTATTAATTCACCCTAAATAAATTTAAGATATATTTTTTTTTGCCCTCAAATGTTTAATCATCTACCATTTTTGATATCCACGTGCTTATTTGTGTATTAAACTGTTTTAATTTTAACAAAATTCACTAACATTTATACAAATTAGTAATAACATACACAAGTCGATCAACTTTTTTCGAATCTTGGTGATATTTCAATTGGTGTGTAGTTCTTGTGTGTACTATTTTACCAGTAACATCATTCAATGTTTTACGTACATTTGTTAGCCAGGAAATTAATATGAAGTATTTCGTGGTTATTTGTGTATCTATATCATTTCGGGTTAGAAAAAGTTTACGTTGCTATAAATTGACCCTCTTTGTTAGGATATCAGTGAACTTTGGGGAAATTGCATTACTTGAACTCAATTATATTACTTGGGTAAAAGGAGTTAACAAAATTACATTACTTGGGTAAAAGGAGTTAACAAAAGTACATTACTTGGGTAAAAGGAGTTAACAAAAGTACATTACTTGGGTAAAAGGAGTTAACAAAAGTACATTACTTGGGTAAAAGGCAGTTAACAAAAGTACATTACTTGGGTAAAAGGAGTTAACAAAAGTACATTACTTGGGTAAAAGGAGTTAACAAAATTACATTACTTGGGTAAAAGGAGTTAACAAAATTACATT
>NW_013665809.1:297856-303497 GCF_000517525.1 Limulus polyphemus | reverse complement strand
TTGGGTAAAAGGAGTTAACAAAATTATATTACTTGGGTAAAAGGAGTTAACAAAATTATATTACTTGGGTAAAAGGAGTTAACAAAATTACATTACTTGGATAAAAAGAGTTAACAAATTAGAATGACGAATTAACACCGAAGTATAACATATTAAACTTTGTTGTTCAACTTTTTCAGTGAGACAGAACTTGTGTTATAGTTGGGCACAAAAGAAGATACCTTCCAAAAACAGCCATAAAAACAATTGACACTAACTCAAAGTCGTTATATTTTGTCAAGTATTATAGTCAATTTGTGAGAAAAATCAGCAAATGTTGAACTGTAAGATTGATAAGATAATTGTATATTACTTTGTTAAATTCTTCATAGTAATACTAAATTTTTGAGTGCAATAAATAGTTAAGTTTTTACTCGTTTATTTATTCTTAGGTTCTCTCTTGGAAGAACCTCCGAGGTCGGTCTTTTCACATTTCATGCTTTCGACGACAACACCTGACAATATTACTACAACATTCAATATTACAAGCTGAAGAAGTTCATTAATATCGGTGTAAATATTTTGCATTTAAAAAGAAAAAAATCCATAAAAACAGACGTCTTGATTTGTGTATTTTAGCCATGATTTTATTTGTGTCAGCAAAAATAATAAAAAAAAACGTACTTTTTAAAGGTATATTTAGTAACAGAGAATTTATAACTGTTTTTATTTTTATTTAAGCTTTTTGAAAAGTACATCTACCATTTAGAAATAAATAGAAATGTGTTTTATTTAATGCAAATATTTTTATTGTGTGGAACTGTATATCTTCATAAATTGTATTTCTTAATAAAATAATGCTTCGATCATGTATAGCCACGAATCTTTGCTACAGAAAAATGGGTTAATAATATGTTGGAAAACAACGATTTATAAGCATAATAGCGAATTTTTTTTTTTTGGGGGGGGGACATACTGCATGTTTCGACAGAATATGCCACCCAGTGGCATGTCTGCGGACTTACAATGCTAGACTGCGAGTTTTGATACCCGTGGTGAGCAGAGCAAAAATAGCCCATTGTGTAGCTTTGTGCTTAACTTAAAAAACAAACAAACCAAATCGACAGAACATTGGTCTGTTTTCCGCAGGTATGAAACAAGTAGTATGTTTCCCCTAAAAAAAATCGCTTTTTTATGCTTATAAATCGTTGTTTGCCAACTTATTATTGTATTAGTATAACATGCTTCCTTATTCAAGAACAATTGGTTGTTACAAAAGCTAGATATTCATAATTTCGAATTTCTGCAACAATCTTTATTTTCCAATGGATAAGATATATTTATTGATTATTAATAATTATTTAGAATATCATTTAAAATTATTACTAAAAATAAGTTAAATAACCAGTTAGATAATTCCCTGACAACTAAATCCAAGTGAATATTAACTAGACTATGCATTAAGTAATAAAACAATCCATATTGGTGATTTTTGAAACAAACCAGTTTTATGTAGTTAATGTGTTATGTGCTTACTAGATGGCGCTCAACCCCATGATACAAGACAGTGTGTTATGAAATTCTGAAATCGTCGCCTTTTGAGATAGGAGTCGAACAGTTTAAACTATTGTAAAATAGTCTGACTTCGCATACGTCTAGTTAGAACAGCATATCAGAGTAACCACATTAATCATTGGGTTGAATTTTAGTTTTGATTTATGTAGATAGTTTACTTTGATCAGAAATGAACTGCAAAAATTTCATAAACCTAAGCTTCATAAATGTCATACTTTGAATGGATTTATCAATATTTTACTGAAAAGAAAACGATAAAACAAATTGTATTTATGCCCCATTAATTATTAATAACCACTAGTACAACAGAATAAACTTCACTAGGTGAAATTCAGTTGTTCGATGAGCTGATTAATTACAAATTTACGTTTATTTTACTATTATTATTTTTTATTTGGCACATTTGTATGACAATGTTTTACAAGATGCAGAATTTAAATTATCATAGTCCATCATTCCACTTTTGTGTATTTATTATGATCTAATGGGCTAGGTCAGGGATTCTCAGACTGTGGTACGTGGAGCTAATGTCGATGGTACACGACACAATTAACATAGAAAATCATAAAATGTGTAAGAATCCCTCTCTGATCTTTCCACGTACATATACATGCTACTCTCCCCACTTATAGACTTACCCTCTACTTGCATAGACTCGCCAGTACTTTCTTCCCTTAAAATTGACAAAAATGGTACCACGTATTCTTCAATCGCGCTAGAAAAATCAATCGCGTACTTCGCAATAATGGGTAAGTGTTAAAAATTTGAATTTTTGTCACTAGGTTTTTATTTTTTTTAATTAGGCCTGGGTTTGTAATCTAAAAAAATTAAAAAATGGTACGCGAGCCCGAAACTTTTCGGAACCACTGGTCAATTATTTATAATTCAAGTCAGCTGTGAAATTATATATGACTAACTTTTTTGATTTATTTACAATAATGCTTGATCCAATGATGCTTTAAGTATTTTAGTAGGTTTCTTAAACTTTTATGCTAACAAATTTGAAGAGTTATCTGCTCTTACGTCATTAAATGAACTAAGAATAGAAAAGCTCCACTCAGAAAAATTCGGCGTAGAGTTAATCGGTTCATCCAGCAGGGTCCCTAAAAACAAAAACAAGTAAGACTGTAAAATACCATTGTAACGCTTTGGTATGCAGATAAATGCTTAAAGGGATGTAAAATATATAAGAAAAATTAATAAGCATATACACGACTGGCATAAAATGTATCGACGAATAAGTGGTGAGAAATTATCCGTGTCCAGGTGTATAGAAACGTGCGTAACACGTTGGTGATAAAACTATCATTAGTGGCGCTGCAAGGTGATCTTGGAAGACAGGATTTGTTTGTTTGAAGTTAAGCACAAAGCTACACAATGGGCTATCTGTGCTCTTCCCACCACGGGTATCGAAATCCGGTTTCTAGCGTTGTAAGTCCGCAGACATACCGCTGTGCCACTGGGGGGCGGAAGACAGGAAAGTTTATTTATTCTTATTTTACCATTGGGAGGTTTATGTTGGATTATTTGGTAAACATAATACCAAGTCCAGTCTGTGTAACGATAATGAATTAATCTATTTCTTCAATAACGATAGCTACAGGCTACATTCAATGTGCACGTTGTCCATTTCAGTAACCCATTGTATAGCTTTGTGATTATTAACAAACAAACCATTTCAGTAGACTCCATACAAGATTGGACAGTAATGAGGAACATCTATTCAGTGTCTTGCATCATGTAAAGGGCCTGGTGGTTAAAGCACTCGACTTCAAATCTGTGGGTAGCGGACTCGAATCCCGTCATCGATCATGCTCGCTCTTTCAGTCGTGGGAGCGTTGTAATGTGATGGTCAATCTCTCTATTCGTTAGTAAAGAGTAAACCAAGAGGCTGCGGTAGCTGGTGTTGACTAAATGCCTTCCCTCTAGTCTACCATTTAAAAATGAAGGACGACTAGCGCAAGTAGCCTTCCACAGAAGTTGCGGTAGCTGATGTTGACTAACTGCCTTCCCTTTAGTCTACAATTTAAAAATTAAAGACGGCTAGCGCAAATAGCCTTCGAGTAGCTTTGCAGAAAATTCATCGAACAAATAAGCACCATGTAATGGTTCACTATGTTTTTTTTTCTTAAATTTAAAAATCGGATAGTATTAGCAACTCTATTAAACCATGACCGAACAAATTAAACTCAAACTTTTAACGGCAGTTTCTAATGTGGTCGTGCGATAATTAAGTTCGTGGGTTCAAAGTCATCTTGCACTTCCATTTATGTGTATATATATATATAAACGTGTTTGGCCCATGTTTTTATACATTTGTAATAAATGGTAAACTGTGTATTTTCTGTTGTTTTTCCACCAAATATGTGTTTATATCCAAACTTATTTTGTGCCAGTCCTGTATTACTTTATATCTAATGTATCATTTTAGGTGTGTCGGATTCTTGTTCCTAGCCTGCTGCCAATTCATCAGTATTCCGTTTTGAAATGTACTTCAATGTCATAATGTTTCGGATCTTGTACAAGGACAGCTGTCGATAAGCTCTCAAAAGGCAGCTTATATTAATTCTGACAAACATATGTACACAAAAATAAGTTGAAATCTGCTTTTACGCTCTTTGTAGTCTTTATAAATATTGCATGAAACTGAATGTATATTTACAATTAAAAGCAATACAACGTTAAAATCTTACACAATAAATAATTATTAAAAACAGGGACTTGCACTTAAAGACTCTAGATATGTTTCGGTGTCTGTATGACACCATCTTCAGGAGATAGTGTCAAAATACCGAAACATGTGTAGAGTCTTCAGAAGATAGTGTCTAGATACCGAAACATATCTTGAGTCTTTTAGTGCAAGTTCCTGTTCTTAATAATTATTTATTGTGTAAAATTTTAACGTTGTATTGCTTTTAATTGTGAATAGATCTTTTACACAAGTGTCGTTTTTAAGTTATTTGTTTGTTTGTTTGTTTTGAATTTCCCGCAAAGCTACACGAGGGTTATCTGCGCTAGCCTTCCCTAATTTAGCAGTGTAAGACTAGAAGGAAGGTATCTAGTCATCACCACCCACCGCCAGCTTATTCACCAACGAATAGTGGGATTGACCGTCACATTATAACGCCCACATGGCTGAAAAGGGAAACACGTGACGGGGATTCGAACCCGCGACCCGTAGATTGCGAGCCGAGCGCCCTAGCCACCTGGCCATGCCGGGCCTTTTAAGTTATTTAACTTGAATGTAGTTTTGTACGGCATGAATATCAGTATAGATAGTGAACGATTTGAACGATCAATCTCTATCGCATACAGCGTCTTCATTTGTACAGTATTTGAATTTTATATAGTTTGATGCTTATTTCTTCAATTCTTTTATGTCTTTTAAGTATGGCGAACAACTCCCCATCCCCCACCACAAAGAAATATCTAATGTTTCAGTTAAATTTTGTTTATAGAAGTAACAAGTTTTGTGGACTTTATGTCATGGCTCTGTACGTAGGATTTCTACTTCTATCTCAGTTTATCTATCTTTCAGCCTTTTCTGATTAATCGGTTACTTTTAACTCTTCGTTGCGTCTGCATTATCAAATCTGCCTATTGCCGCTTTGTTCTATTATGTTAAATCTGTTACAATACGCAGTCGTAATCTGCATTACATATTTCGGTTTCTTTATCTTTACAGCCTGCATACTTCAGATAAAGGCCCGCCATGGCCAGGTGGTTAAGGCGCTCAACTCGCACTCTGAGGGTCGCGGGTTCGAATCCCCGTCCCACTAAAGATGCTCGTCCATTCAGCCGTGGGGGCGTTATAATGTTACGGTCAATCCCACTATTTGTTGGTAAAAGAGTAGCCTAATAGTTGGTGGTGGGTGGTGATGACTAGCTGTCTTACACTGCTAAATTAGGGCCGGCTAGTGCAGATAACCCTCTTGTAGCTTTACGCGAAATTCATAAAACAAAATAAACTTCGGACAAGTAGTACAAACCATCAAAGACTCGACCTTGATTATTTCTTCTTTGTTATTCATGATAAAGCTAAGTTTATCTGCCGCCGTCCCTAATTTTGAACTTCTTGACCGGAGGG
>NW_013665809.1:288864-297030 GCF_000517525.1 Limulus polyphemus | reverse complement strand
CCCTCCGGTCAAGAAGTTCAAAATTAGGGCCGGCTAGTGCAGATAACCCTCTTGTAGCTTTACGCGAAATTCATAACAAACAAACGAATTTTCAATTTTAAAGCTATTTTTCAAAAGCTGATACAAAATGTGGCGTTTCTGTAACTTGAAAATGACAGGACAATATTTTTAGAGGTTTATAAACAATATTAATTTTAATGCTTACTTAAATTCTAGTGTGCTAATTTGAAACATTTCATACTACAGGTTGAAAACTTTAACCTGTTTATCTTTGTTTTTTATTCAATAAGGAAATCTATAAGAAAACACCATTTATCTGTTAGTGCAATTCGTATAACTCGAACAATGTGTTACAACAACCAGCTTCAATCCGACTACAACTTACAAGAACAGCGATTGCAGGGTCTTCTGAGTTATCCTTCTCCAAAAGTTAAAAAAAAGTACAATTACCTGCAATACAGGCGGTCATAAAACAAGCAGCTGATCCCGCTATCATAGCTCGAACAGCAACTCTTGCTATGTCATTCTTTCTGCTTGGTGCCAAGGTTCCTAGTGCTCCAAGCTGAATTCCGATCGCACTAATGTTTGAAAATCCACAGAGGGCGTAAGTAGCTATCGCCTCTGACCTAGGCTAAAATGGAAAAATTAACAGAATCGTTATTTTTGTGTTCTTAACGTTTAAATTTATATCACTAATATAAATAAAAGAAATATAAACTACTCAGAAAAAACAAATAAAATAACGTCATCAAAAGAATGCCTTAAGAATATGTAAGTTTGAATTTTATCAGAATATCAGATAGTAAGTAAGGTTAGGAATATTTAACAATTTCACATAGCAGTCTAGATGGTTTTATTACTTAATATCGTAACCTAGCGTGTTAATATATTATTGCAAAAAATTATAAGTTTTATGGGGCGTAGTAGGTTGTATGAACCGAAATATTACGACCCAAAATATCGTAAAAAAGCGAAGATACCCGACTGATGAAATAATTCGTTCTAACCTTTGTAAGTAAGGACGTAAGAAAGTATGTTTAATTAGCTATACTCATTACCAGGTTGATTTTTTAGTTTCGATCTAAATTGGTAGCTTGCTCTAATCGGAAGTCAATTTTAATTTCAATGATAAGAAAATGAACCATATATTTGTCTGGAAGTTCTTGTGTCACCAAATTTCCTACCCATTACTACATGTGACGTGGGAACATTGTAAAGTCTGAGAGGGTTTAGGTAGCTTAGTTAACCCAACGAACTATTGAGAATATACTATGATCATGTGAAAGAAAATATAGGAGTTTCTTGAGCAGATATCTAATTATTTTCACAAATGTTCCTGTTGCAACGTATTCTACTACTGGGCGAATTATTTTGGATTATTTACTAAAGATAATGCCAAGTCCAGTCCGCGTAAAGATAATGAATTAATCTATTTCTTCAATAACGTTTGCTACAGGCTACATTCACTTTGACTCAAGTTGTAGGCCTAAGTTCACAAACAGATATTTCAACATAAACTCAGAAACTGCTGCAGGTCTAATATACTAATAACGATTAACAAAAATTCCCTCGATTGGTTAGTTTAACAAAAGCATTAATTCTAATTGAATGTCTTTACTAGATCAATCTATTCTAGATCGTCAACTACTCGATTTCTCCACTCTGAATACTTCACTGAATTCCCAGTCACTGAACTAACTGCTCCTTCATTACTCGTACTCGTAACTAATGTACTAATCTATATATCAGTTGAAGTTTCCAGATCATTTCTTCTAGCAAGCATCTAAATTTAAACATTGCAACTTTTGCTTACAACATTAGATATACAGAAACAATTTATTTGAATTTATGTAAATAAAGCACATTCATTGGACTGAATATTAGTCATATTATACTGATATTGATTCATTTATTTTGAAGCCACACTTCAGTTTTAATTTTCTGTACTTATGTATATAACCTCTGTGAAATGTAAAACTTGATTATAAACAAAGAGGTATTTGCTGCATTTAGGAATTAATAATATTAATAATTATAATAATAATATTTTATCGTTCATTGTCACACACACACAGAATAAATACCAAACACGATAAAAAATTGAACTTTACTTATACTTGGGAAGAACATTTAATGTAGATTTTCTTTTCTTTATATTATCGCGCATGTCACTCCAATTGTACTCAAGTGTTTCAAAAGAATATTCTTATCTTCTATTCTCAGTATTGTTGTTCCACGAAAAGCGACCAGCTCTCTACATGTATTTATTATACAATAGGTGGGGTGTAAATTCAACTCTTAACTTTTTTACAGGCCTACAATTTTGTTTTCACTCACAATTACATTTTCGGTTCCCTTTTACACTACCTTCAAAATTCTCGTTCTCCCGCGAAGATGACAATTAAAATCTGTTGTTTTTTACTTTAAGTATTAGATATTGACAACAGAGAAACTCTCCATCAAGCTTCTATTCCTGTGTTACAGAATGAAAAGTTTTGTCAATGTACGCGGCGTGAGAATTTGTGAGAGAATGTGTGTGTGTTTTCTTCTAGCAAAACCACATCGGGCTATTTGCTGTGTCCACCGAGGGGGAATCGAACCCCTGATTTTAGGGTTGTAAATCCGATAACTTATCGTTGTCCCATCGGTGGAGGTTATGTGTGTGTGAGAGAGAGAGAGATGTCAGTTTGTGATCAAAGTTAAACTTATTCTGTTACGAACAACCTGCTGGTTTGATTTTATAAAATCGTAATACATTTGTTAAAGATGAAGTGAAATTTTGTAAGTGAATACGTTGTTATGTATCGGAAATATTTAAAAGAAATCAATCACTAGATCTCGGTCTAATAGAAGGAACCGAAGGTTTCAGAAAAAAATATTTCATTAATTCCAAATCAGCATTTAGATTTATGAAAATTCTAAAAACAACGAGTTTATAAAGTTACTAAATCTTAAATCATTTGTTGAACACTTGTCTTAAGAACTGGTCAGCTGTATTTCAACTATCATTCTCACAGGTTTCTAGCGACACAACAGTATAAAGAATCTGCATACTTTCTGACATGTTCATCCCTACTCGTCTATTTGTTATATGTAGGTTAAGTATAGAAAAACGACATATTGTTGTAACGTCTTCTATCATTGGGCTTGATTATTTGATAAAAATAATGACAATTTCAATCCACGTAACAAAAACGAATTAATTAATTTCTTCAATAAATATTTACTACAGCTACGTTCACTTGTAGGCATAATTTCAAATACAAAAACTTTTCCACAAACGGAGCGAAAGTAGGCATAACTTTAAATACAACGTTTAAATATAAACTTAAGTTTATTAAGTAAGCTTAACTTACTTCTATAATTCCTCAGCTAATCGATCTAACAAGTGAATAAGACGCGATAATTATTCTTACTGAACTCAATCACTCACTAAATACTTCACACTAACATTAACTCATTGGGTCTCATATACTTGCATCCCTATCACATCAAACATGCTCGCCCTTTCAGCCGTGGGGGGCGTTATAATGTGACGGTCAATCCCACTATTCGTTGGTAAAAGAGTACCCCAAGAGTTGACTAGCTGCCTTCCCTCTAGTCTTACACTGTTAAATTAGGGACGGCTAGCGCAGATAGCCCTAGTGTAGCTTTGCGCGAAATTAGAAAACAAACAAACATATACTTGCAACCTTGTATCTAGACGTTAGAGAATATTTTTAATTGTTATGCCATCATGATTAGCAGTTATCTCTGGCAAACAATTAAATTATAACATTGGAAATATAGTTTTCAAAAACAACAACAAAACCCTTAGAAACGTTATCTGCCCTCCAGCCTCACTTAACTACTGTGTGCATTTTTTAAAAGACTTAAAAGACATAGCAGGTAGAGAATAAATGAAAAACATTTTTTAATGGACAGTGAGCTGATGGAGAGGAAGAGGGACGATGTGCTAATCCACTAATATGTATCCTCTTTAGGCCCCTCTACTTTTACAACAGAAAGTGCCGTGCAAAATTGTTTTGTTTTGAATTTCGCGCAAAGCTACACGAGGGTTAGCTGCACTAGCCATCCCTAATTTAGTAGTGATAAACTCTTGGGATATTCTTTTATCAACGAATAGTGGAATTGGCTGTTACTTTATAACACCCCCACGGTTGAAAGAGCGAGTATGTTCGGTGACGAGGATTTGAATCCGCGACCTGCAGATGACGGGACAATCGCTCCAACCATCAGGTCGTGCCAGGCTGCTGTTCATAAGATACCTGTATTTATTGCTGCTGTGAACTGATAAATAGAAATTGTATTTATTTATTTACTAGTATATATTGTGCTTTAATTAATAAGTATGCAGCAAAGTTTCTTTATACCAAAGTGAAAGACACTAAGAACATGAACCCTAACAAAAAAAAAGTAGAATAAAATATTGTAAAAAAAAGATAAAACTACTTTTTTTTTATTAAAGTAACATACTTTAAATGTCTTGTAAAATGTCTGATTCAGTGGCATAGTCGAAGGTAAACGTAGGTAATCTTCCCACTTCCAATTTGAGAAAAATGGGTTTTGCCTACTTTTAGTTTATTGGTTACCATGCCATTGATTGGCCTGGATACCAACCAATAAAATTGGTCAGATTATCCTCTTGTTTTCAACCAATACGGCACTGGTTTTATTTCAAAATATAATTAAATTAAAACATCCAAAGCTCTGCTACTTTTCAGGTTAATTATAATTATAGTATGTTATTATGATACATTCAAAAATAAGAAAATCAAATGATTATATTAAAAAAAACCCGACTAACCGTAAGTGTTTGTTTTTCTATTAATTTGCCTAATTCAGCATAAGCGACGAACTCGTTTACTGTGGTCTTAATACCTATAAGTCGAGAAACTTCCTGGCAGTCTATCCACGGAACTCCCATGATGAACGCTAGAGGGACAAATATCTTGGAAAGTAGCCACTGACAAGATAAAACAAAATTATCATAAATTAATGAATAAAATAATAACTTCAGGCTTTTATCTGATACAATTAACTGCATACGTGTTGTCGCTTTCCGCTACTTCTGTCTGCAACAAAATTATATCAATGATTAAAAATATAAATTCGAAATTTTTTAAATTTATTCTTATATTTTTAAACCTGCGCTCCTCTTTTTTTCACCCTTTCTGTGTCAAACAGATTACGGTTTTTATAGGTATGGTACAAAGATGTTCTTCACTGAAATTATTGAAAAAGGTTTTAACTGACAGTATGGTGATAAAAACTCATAAGACCGGCTGAGTTCTGTCGCGTCGAGAAAAGGAACATCAAATTGATAAAGCGAACCAATATTCTATAGATAATCATGTAATTATGGTTAAGATTTATGAAATCGTTGGAAAAAAATGTTCGAACTCAAATATAAAATAAAGCATTTCTTATTTCGATTATATATCTAAAAAAAGGACCATAAAAGCTGACACCTCAAACATTCTTTCTCAAAGTGGACTTACAAATGGACTAAGTTAACAAAACTGACTCAATGTCCCTGTTTATAATGATATTTTTATTACATAACAAGACTCATGATAAATGCTGTAACAGAATCTGTTGCAAATTTAGTTTTAATCGAAAGTGAAATATTGCATTTGGATTGGTTACCTAGTTCAGTAGAAAAGGCTTAACGTTTCTTAATAATCAAATTTAACATTTCTGTCACCTCAAAAGTAATGAAGTCCCAACCAATCAGGCTTCCAAACCAAGTCAGAGAGGAATCCAGGAACCTCAAGAAGGCAATGAAAGCTATTAAATTTGCAGCAATGTTTGCTACTAATGGAATTGCTGAGGACACGCCATTAGTAGCTGCTTCTAGCACGTTATGTTCTTTGCTAAGAAATAAAGATACCCACAGATAGAATATAACTAACTAAAACAAAAACCAACTTACGGGAAATTTATATTTCTACGAAAAGACATTTTTTAAATTAAAAATATTTAGGTTTTGAAAGATTGAAAACACCTATAGTCCCTTTTTTTTCAAACAGTTAATCTCAGAATAGTTTAATTATGACACAATTTATTTATTGCATTCAAACTTACAGTGTATTCAGTAAATCTAGTTATTGTTATAAGACATACAATTTTCAAGTGTAACTTTTCTAATAATAAAGTTTGAAGTCATTCAAGTGCACAGTATTGTTAAATACTGATTCTCTATCGAATATGATTTATTTTGAAAAATCATAAGCTTTGCATATTTTAAGCAACAATAAAGTATTTACAAACCCTTTTTCAATAGAAATATTCTTCGCGTCGGTTCTACTTTCTTCTGTCTCCGGATAAAACAATTTGGAATAAGCCAAGGCTGCTGGAGCTGACATTACAGATGCTGACAACAGGTGGCTTGGACTAACCTGAAGTGGTTGAAGCAGATGTTTATGAAAAATTTCAATAAGTTGGATTATGGGATTCAATTAGTTATAATATAGTCATGAGTTAATAAAGCTGGTTTGTAGTGGATATAGAAATTATTGAACCGAGAAATTTCACTGATTTATCATAAATAGTTGAAATAATTAGACTGAATTTATTGATAATTAAGAAGAGGATCATTTTAATTCTTTTGTGGTCGGTAAATATGAAAAATATACTATATATATGTTAGACGTGATAGTTTGCTTTTGTGTGTGAAAGGATGTTAGTAATTGGAATGAATTGTAATGAATATATAGAGACGGCTAGAAGCGACCTCTAGTGAATAGTATGAATGGTTAGGCTAAAATTCAAATAGGTTAATAGAAATGAGAAATATGAATTTGAAGGACAAATAGAACGTATCATCTGTGTATATTTGCATTAATGAATAAGTTATTAGTAGACTATGTTTTTGAGATGTTGTGCACACTCGATGAGAAAGTTATATATAGCCGTGGATTCCATACAAACCCCGAAACTGATGAAAGCTGCCATCACGCTTCCCGCTATGGATGCAAATCCACCTGTCATCACAGCATGTATTTCAGATTTCGTCAACAAGGGAAGATATGGTTGAATTAACAATGGTGCCTCTGTCTACATGAGAATTATTTTAGATCAAACGGAGCAAGGCATTTAAAGTTCACAATTATACTTTGATTATGACAGTAACTGTTATCACATAATAATAAAAGTGGGGTTTTAAAAATTGGGACATATATTAATTATTTCTGGTTATAACCAATAAAGAATGTAATTCAAGATGCACTACACATAACGAACACAATCTGACAGTATGAATTAGTAAGGTGTATCAAATTTGATGTAACTTGATTACAATACAGTTTAAAAACTAATTATTACAGTTAAACAGATGTATAAAAGTTATATATTACACACTTTTAACCAGCTGAAGGAGCTGCAGCTTAAAATGATCAGATTATTTAAATAATCAGTTAGATATTTTAAGCACAATTACCAGATTGTTTTGAATCTTCAGTTAGATACTCTCAATGCAATGACCAGATTGTTTGAGTCATCAATTATATACCATCAATACAATGATTAGATTATTCAAGTAATCAGTTAGATATTTTCAACACAATGACAGGATTGTTTTGAATTTTCAGTTAGATACTCTACAATGACCAAATCGTTCAAATAAAGCAATTAAATATTTTCAGCATAATGATCAGATTGTTTGAGTCATCAATTAGATACTCTCAACACAATGACCAGATTGTTTTGAATTTTCAGCTAGATACTCTCCATACAATGATTAAATCGTTCAAATAATCAGTTAGATATTTTCAGCACAATGATCAGATTGTTTTGAATCTTTAGTTAGATACTCTCAATACAATGATTAGATTATTCAAATAATCAATTAGATATTTTCAGCACAATGATCAGATTGTTTGAGTCATCAATTAAATACTCTCAATGCAATGATCAGATTATTTGAATCACCAGTTAGATATTTTCAGCACAATTAGCGGATTGTTTTGAATATTCAATTAGATGTTGTCAAGACATATCTAATAATCACAAAGAATTTTACCTTAAGCCTAATCCACATAGGTTAATAATGCTGATAATTTTCTAAAATTAATGATGATTACACCATTTATTAGCTTTATTTGATGCTTATACTTCCAAGTTTCTCTTTATAGCTCTTAATAATATATTAAAATACTAGTTAGG
>NW_013665809.1:285735-287915 GCF_000517525.1 Limulus polyphemus | reverse complement strand
AAAGTTGCTTCCCTTATATGTAATTGTAAAAAACGCAAAAAAGTCCATAAAAACTGCAAAACACAAAATGTGAAACCGCAAACTTGTATATATCTCCGCATGGACCCAACAAATCTTTATGCCAAATTTGGTGAAGATCCAGCAACAAAGGGCGAAGTAGTGGTAAAAAACGCCCATAAAAACTGCAAAATGCAAAACTGAAAATTTGTACGTATCTCCCCATGGACCCAATGAACCTCCATACCAATTTTGGTGAAGATCTATCCAAACCCTGCGAAGTAGTTATGTGAACATTCAACAGACAGTGCTATTATATTTATATTTCAGGGATATTCGAGAAACTAGTAGAAAAATTCAGCTTTTTACTTAATTTATGCATCGCTTATAGTTAGCAAAACCTTTCAAAAGAACATAGCTGCTATAATGATGACATTTTATTACATGTGTGTACAAAAGTGTCCATAATAAGTCAAAGTTTGTTCGAAATTCTATACTTTTCCTTTCTTGGGTAGTATATAAAGATTTGTATAAATGTAAAGGCTACTTTGACATACATTTTTACATATTTTTGATAAATGAATTAAATATCCCAAGAATGACCTAGCTTGTATTGCTGACACCCTCTGGTGTCAGTTGTAGTAAACATTTATTAAATAGTTTCAGAATAATAATTATAAAAATACTCTAGAAACAATGATTTAAAACTTGGGAACTGGTGACAGATTGGTAAGACTGCTTCTTCTAAAAATGTTGAGATCATTAGTAGTTGCACATCCTATATTTGCAACCAACACTTTAAACTAATTACTAATTTTAATTGCTAGTTTTGATCTTTATTCCACAGTTCATCATCTTTCACTAGATTGAAAATTACATGAAAATTCTGTACACTTATCCAAGAGAAGAAAACAGTTAAACGACTGATAAACCAGAGCCAAAATTCACTTTAGTTTATGGGATCAAATTTAGGTTACTCTTTATTTAAATACTATTACTGACTATTATATCAGAGTCTTAGGGGTTTCTTGTTTAATAGAATTTTCGTCATGAGATATATTTTAAAATTCAATTTTTACGTTTCATGTAGGTGTACAAATACCTGACCAAGGAATATATTTCCTGCAGCGTTCATAGATTCACAGGACGTTGTTCCCACGGTCTTCTGTAAGAACCATCCAATGTTTATAACTAAGCGCTGCATGATTCCACAGTAATACAAGACTGAGGTACAGAAACTGAAGAACAAAATGACGCACAAAATCTGAAATTGTGAAAAATGAAAACAGTTTTATAAAGTGATATTCATTTCTAGGATAACATTTATTGTAAAATTTATTGACAATAGTTGTGTGATATAATATTACGATGAGACTAGTTTTAAAAAAGTAAGATAAATATTATAGCAGTTGTTGCAAGGACTAATTCCATTACACAATAAAGATATACATTTTATCTTTCGAGGGAACTTAACTCTGTCACCTATCTGAGGAAGACATTTCTAGAAATACATAAATATATATTATAGTATATGATTAGTAAGTTAGCTCACAGGATCATTTTATCTTTCGAGGGAACTTAACTCTGTCACCTATCTGAGGAAGACATTTCTAGAAATACATAAATATATATTATAGTATATGATTAGTAAGTTAGCTCACAGGATCATATATAAAAGCTCTAATGATTTTCAAACGAGACCCAAAACTCTAGCGCTTTCGAATAGTTCACTATTATTCTTCACTTTCACACAGTGTAGTAAACTGTTAACAGACAAAAACAGGATAAATTAAACTCAGTTGTGATTGAATAGTTATACATATTGCTGTTTGTTTATTCTTGCCTGTGTTATTATGTTTGAATGATGCAAATGCCATCCCTTCTATCTTATTTGCATTGTTTTTGAAAGATTGATATTAGCCATCCCTACATTTATTTCTTTTTTGAAAAGTTTTCTTTAGTTGTTTGCTTGTTTTTATTAATGCAGTGTTTCAACAGACATAGAAGGGTTGTATTTATAACCAAGATCTAAATGCAATGATTTTCCAACTATAATAGTTATTGTTTATTTATTATTGGCTGGTAATTCTTGTTTCATCCTGTACTTAAGCTTTTTAAAGGAACACCAAATTTCTGTAAGAAAGCTAACTTCAAGGGAGTAATGATAACATCGTTTACACTAG
>NW_013665809.1:281139-285149 GCF_000517525.1 Limulus polyphemus | reverse complement strand
GTTATCAAAGGACACACTGTATAGTATTGTAAAGTTCTGATGACTTATGAGGAGTTATTTAAATACCATTTCGATGAACAATCCGAGCAATCCCTACATAGGTAGGACTACCGCCTGCCTGATATCTTAGTTGTTGGTGTTTTTTTTCCAGATAAGTCCTTACCGTGCCTTTATAACCGTGCTTTCGAACCCTGGTTCCAATGGTACAAGAGATTAGAATGATGACCCATTCCTCCCTGGACGGAATACTAGCCCTCGCAGGTTAACCCTCAGCTACAGCTAGGTACTGATCATATAGCTGGGTTGACTGGAAGAGGTTAGGTAAAGTGTCTTGCTCAAGGCCACAACTGCCTCGAACTATCAATTATCCGACTACATGAAGCTATTGAGCCGTGGTGCTATTTATTACCTAAAATGAATTTCTTTTAATCCGCATTACCGTATCTTTTTTTTTTTTTGACAAACAGCTAAAGAATATTATCTTATAGTAATAACACTGACAGAAACTCAGATGCAACAAAATATTCGAATAGTAAGTCCGTCATTTAATATTTTTGTAGAAATATGAAATATTTAGGATTAAAAATGGTCGTACATTTTTTTCATATTAACTGATATTGTTTTAGTTTTTTATTGTTTTTTTTTGTAAAGATATTTATCTGGTAGGACAGAATTTTGCATTCTTGCTGATGAAATAAGTCGTGTTTTAATTTGTTTTTTTCGAATTTCGCGCAAAGCTACACGAAAGCTATCTGCGCTAGCCGTCCCTAATTTAGCAGTGTAAGACTAGAGGGAGAAAAGCTTGTCATCATCACCCTCCGCCAACTCTTAGGTTACTGTTTTACCAACTAATAGTGAGATTGATCGTCACATTATAACGCCCCCACGGCTGAAAGGGCGAGCATGTTTGGTGTGACGGGGCGTGTTTTAATAGTTTTATTCATGAACGACAAATATTGTTTTTATATTGTTTTTAGTTAAGCACAAAGCTAGATAAAGAGCTTATAACGGTCTAAAACAACACACCGCTACAACTAGAGTTGGAAAAATTATACTTTTACAACCACGGAAATCCAATGTGTGACTTTCAAACTATCGAAATACAAAGTTGATATTTTACCAAACCACAGTAAGTAAATATGTGCCTAGCCAAGACTTGAAACTAACCTTAATAAGCAATACAATATATAAGCTAAAATAAATAAGTATTTTAACAAATAAATAAATCAGGAAAAGGAACCAAACGAATAAAAATCTAATTTAATAACACTAATATTTCGTATTTAAACTACAAAATTACTAACAACATCGAGTAATAATTAACAAAGAATACTCTTCAGTTATATGTTGAAGCTCAATGTAGGGTTTTTATTCATTTGTTAGATCACGAGATTACAAATCATGTGATCTTAATTTACATACTCATGTGCAACGTTAATAATATCTGTATGCCACCGCTAGGGGAAACTGGTGTCAGTAAACATAATACTTGCATATTTACTCAGACTAGACGTGATTAGCTAGAAGGTGAGTTATCGTTTTAATGTAACTAAAATTCATAGATAAACTAAACGATAGAAGGAATAATGAATGAACGATAAACAAAACCATAACCAAATAGAATACGCAATCTCACAGATTGTCTGTGCACTGCCCACCACGGGTATCGAAACCCGGTTGCTAACGTTGTAAGTCTGCAGACATACCGCTGTGCCACTGAGGGAATTTTTACATTCGAATAGCGTTGTTCGTGAACGATTACTGCCCTGCATTTTGGGCGAGGATGAAGTTTTGTTCATTGCAGTGAAGTCTGATCCGTGTGAAGGTTTAACAATATTTTATAATAGTTGAAGTTCTTTAAAAAAAATGTTATAATTAGATATTAAAACACACTGAAATTTGGATAGAGCAGTTATGTCTATTATAGTGAATATCACATCGAGAGTATCAGATTAAAACAAAACAAAACAACTCTATTATTAAATATTAGAACACACTGAAATCTGGATAGAGCAGTTATGTCTGTTATAGTGAATATCACAGTAAGAGTATCAGATTAAAACAAAACAATACAATTATATTATTAAATATTAGAACACACTGAAATCTGGATAGAGCAGTTATGTCTGTTATAGTGAATATCACAGTTAGAATATCAGATTAAAACAAAACAATACAATTTTATTATTAAATATTAGAACCCACTGAAATCTGGATAGAGCAGTTATGTCTGTTATAGTGAATATCACAGTAAGAGTATCAGATTAAAACAAAAGAAAAAGCAAAGATAAACAGATAGATGTTATGATGGATGGGTAGGAGACGTTCTTAATTTCAAAGCGTTCAGACGTTTTTTTGTTTGAATATGACTGTATTTCTGGTATTGAAATAAGACAGCTGTGGACAACTGTTGCATCTTATGTTTATTTTAAGTGCTTATAAATCCCCCAAAACATCAGTAAAAATACCGGCTAACCACTGCTATAATAAAGAATGCCGGTCATACGCAAAATCAGTTAAACATGACTGTTTTAAGATATGCTGGTTGAAAGTTTAGAGAGGATTCCCATAGAAACCTCAGAATAGTGCTGCCGGAAGAAGTTGAGTAGTTTACTCTGACAGGTATACCTTGAAAGCAAAAGGCGCAGGCTGGACAGGTAAGTCATCCATCTTTCCAGTGATCAGGTAACCAAAGACGAAGGTTGAGCCGAAGTCCGTAAACTCTAAAAACGTCTTCACCTTATCACCCAAACAGGAAAATATTTCTTGGCCCACATCCCAGCGGAGGATCAACAGACCAAAACCAAACTGCAAAGTGGAGCCCCATAAAACCTGACGCCATTTTACCTGGAAAACAATAAGGATTAACCCAAATAATACAAAATCTGACACATATAATATTCATTGTCATAATTTGTAGCTTATTCTATCACCTAAGTCTAATTATTACTTAGTTGCTACTTTTTTCACTGTTTTGATTACCAGATATTAATTATTAAATGTTCGATTATTATTAGATACGCAGCTTGAACTTCTAAGGCTGTGAAGAAAAACGGTCACTATCAGTATTGTCAGTCTCATATATGGCACTATAGTAACATAACGTTTTGTCACTGGGACAACAATACAGGTACCAATAAGTTAGTAATTCCGAGGCATTATGTCCTGTTTACTCTGATTCAACCCTAGGCGTAATTTCCTGTTTACATACCGACTTCATAAATCTCATAGAAATGCAATAAATCTCTGAGTTTACCTAATTTTTAAAATGAAAAGGTGGCGTTTCTGGGATCAGGTTATAAAGTTTAATGTTAGCACACAGCTACGCTATCTCCATCTTCCTAAAACAATGTCACCAGATCGTTTCTGGGATCAGGTTATAAAGTTTAATGTTAGCACACAGCCACACTATCACTATCTTCCTAAACAATGTTATCCGAGCGTTTCTGAGATCAGGTTATAAAGTTTAATGTTAGCTCACGGCTACACTATCACTACTTTCCTAAAACAATGTCACCGGAGCGTTTCTGGGATCAGGTTATAAAGTTTAATGTTAGCAGACAGCCACACTATCACTGTCTTCCTAAAACAATGTCACCAGAGCATTTCTGGGATCAGGTTATAAAGTTTAATGTTAGCATACAGCTACGCTATCTCCATCTTCCTAAAACAATGTCACCTGAGCGTTTCTGAGATCAGGTTATAAAGTTTAATGTTAGCACACAGCCACACTATCACTGTCTTCCTAAACAATATCACTGGAGCATTTCTGGGATCACGTTATAAAGTTTAATGTTAGCACACAGCTACACTATGACTATCTTCCTAAAACAATGTCACTGGATTCACACAAATTGCATGATCCGATTTTGGATACCACGCTAATGGTTAAAGAAAAAGTGTTTGCATTGCATGAAAGGCTTTATAAGTAAGAAACTTCCAGCAAATTTGTTTGTTTGTTTTGAATTTCGCGCAAAGCTACACGAGGGCTATATGCGCTAGCCGTCCCT
>NW_013665809.1:275294-280199 GCF_000517525.1 Limulus polyphemus | reverse complement strand
TTATAATGCCCCCATGGCTGAAAGGGTGAGCATGTTTGGTGTGACGGGGATTCGAACCTGCGACCCGCAGATTGCGAGTCGAGTGCCTTAACCACCTGGCCATGCCGGACCCGCAAATCTTTTTATGTGTGTGCCAAACTATAGATGTTTTCATGGCTTCAAAAAAAGAAAAAGCTCCAGAATTAATTCTCTTACACTAGTTACCTGCGCTTCAAAATTTTGGAAAACAGTACATTACTCATTAATTATGATCTTTTTGTAATTTAGTATCATAACCGTTTGTTTTTAGTTAAGCTGAAAGCTACACAACGAGTTATCTGTGATCTGCCTACCACGGGGATCGAAACCAGATTTCTAGCGTTGTAAGTCCGCAGACGTAACGCTGTACCACCGGGGGGCAACATTACAAATATTATGTTAAAAAACACGTATCAAAATGTGTTGTGCTTTGAAGCAGGTAACATTATACCTTTAAACTAATATTAATTATAACGTTTCTCTTACGTATGCGTTAGAATTAAAGTGTCTAATTGTTATCTAATACGAAGTCTGTAATCTCTTTCTTACTATTTTCCATCTGTAAAGTTTGTTTTCTACCACTCATTCGGTAGAAACCTGAATTTTTTTCTGGAAACAAAATCAAAATAATTAAACGTTTAAAGTCTCACAGTGCATGATGGAAGTAAATACATATGAACAGTTTTAAATGTGAAAAAAAAATCATAAAAAAGACATCGATCTCTTCCACTTACTTTTTTTCAGAATATAGGCCAAGCGTGTGTGGCCTAGTAGTTAGCATGTCGGCCTGCATACCGAAAGATACAAAGTTCGAGCTATAATATACCACTGAATCAACTTCACACTTTGAAATGTGGGGGCATTATAGCCATGGTAGCCATTGAGGTGGTGGTGACTAGTTGTTCTTCTTTTGGTCAGCAATTAGGGGACACGCTTGTCGCATTAGGTGCTGATAAATTTTGAAATGTCGAAACTAATATCACCTGCTCAGAAAAGCCCCAACTACCAGTTGTAGGATACATCAAATGGCTCAAATTTCACAATAGAAAACGTGATCAATATCTTAAGCCTACAATCACACAACTCGTACTTTGTATAAGTAAGATTATGGCACTGTTGATGAATTAGAAAATTAGAACTAGAACCATCTAAAAAACTGAGCCAAAAGTTTCGTCTTAAAAACTATTTCAGGTATCATACTCTAGAAGAAAAGGTATAAATACAGAAAAATTATACTTAAGAAATGAATACGCGACTACCTTAACTCGTCCCTAACTCTAAAGTGAAAAAATAGATAGATGGCAGCTAGTAACCATCACTCAGTGCCAAGTCATGAACTATTGTGATGGAATAATTGGATTTGACCGTCCCTCTTGTAACGCACCCACGGCCCCAAAGGCGGAACGCGATTTTTTTTCCCTTTGGTGGTAATTGGGCGCGTATCACGAAAACTCGGATACACAGCCCAGCATGTTAGCCATTGGGACGCGCTCGGCCCCACGTATCATTACTATACAAGTGTAATGTTTAACAAAAATTGTGTTTGATTGATTAAATTAGAAAATAATATCTCAAAAAATTCAATGGCATAATCCAGAATAAATATAAACTTTGTATTTTTAGGAATTACAATTATTCCACCACACATAGAAAAAAAGAAGAAAGAAATTGAAAAACAACAATAACAGCTATTAAGAAA
Source organism: Limulus polyphemus (assembly GCF_000517525.1). NCBI lineage: Eukaryota > Metazoa > Arthropoda > Merostomata > Xiphosura > Limulidae > Limulus > Limulus polyphemus. Next base: position 278,482 of record NW_013665809.1, on the reverse strand, counting down.
TCCGTTATCTAGAATCATTTAATAAACACACGAGTATGACGTACAAGAAATTTCCTACCTTTGTTCTGTGTGCAGAAAAGACGTAGCCCAGCGCCACCAACACTACCAGACCCCCTGCTGATATCAGTCGTGCGCGATTGTCCCTGGTGTCCACAATTAAGAATATACCAATACCCAGATAAAGCACGATCCAACCAGTGCTGTAAGTATGGAATGAACGTGACGTTTTTCTTTTGTCAACAGTAAATACATGTATTTGAAGATTGTTTGAATAACGGAAATAAAATACAAATATCGAACGAACTGCCTATGTCGTTGAAGCTGTCGTTCGAAATAGTATATTATATACGTTTATTGTTTTTCAATATACTTACTTTATTTATTTTATTTTCTCTAAACTTTGTAAATGATATAACACGCGCATGTGTATGAAAAACTTCATTCGACAAATTTTAGCTTGAATTTTATGTGTAGTAGATTATAATAATTTAATTTGAAATTTTTTATTTTGCTAATGTAAGAATTAACCAGTAACTGAACAAGCGACTCCAATGTTAAAACATTATAGACTGATATACATGTATACATACGTTGTGTTCCATATGTATTAACAAAGCTTATATCTGTTGAATGATTGTTTATTAATTACTTTCCACGCCCCAGTGGCATAGCGGTAAATCTGTGGACTTACAACTCTAGAAACCGGGTTTTGATACCTGTGGTGAGCTGAGCACAGATAGCCTATTGTGCAGCTTTGTGCTTAACTACAACCAAACAAACTGTTCAGTGTAAATTACCAACCACTTGGAATATTTTTAATTGCATCACTACACTGAATAGAGAAGTGTGTTTGATATGTTTTAATTAGGTTAACTGTGATTATTAACTACTGGTGTGTTTGATATGTTTTAATTAGGTTAACTGTGATTATTAACTACTGGGGTGTTTGATATGTTTTAATTAGGTTAACTGTGATTATTAACTACTGGGGTGTTTGATATGTTTTAATTAGGTTAACTGTGATTATTAACTACTGGTGTGTTTGATATGTTTTAATTCGGTTAACTGTGATTATTAACTACTGGTGTGTTTGATATGTTCTAATTAGGTTAACTGTGATTATTAACTATTGGGCCGATAATGCACCAACATTCCACATGCTTGTTAAAAACATGTCTTCTACTTGTGATAACATGGTGAATATCGTATCTTTATAAATAAAGCTTTGATTTATTGCCTAGTGGTTATGACACTCTACTCACTATTGGCAGTTTCGAATACCGTCACCGACCATGTTCGCCCTTTCAGCCGTGGGGTGTGTGTGTGTTATAATGTGACGGTCAATACCACTATTACTTGGTAAAGAGTAATCCAAGTGTAAATAAACTGATTTTTCTTTTTATATTTAGCATATTAAGGTTGAAACTTTGAACAATTTGAAACTATTTATTGAAAAACTGATTAACATATTGTTGTCACAGTGTAGCTACATTTAGCAAATCAAGTTCAGTTGCTATCCTTTTAATGATTGCAATCAATATACATGATAATCAGTTAGTCACGATACGTAAATTTTGGTAGGGTAAGATATTTAAACCACCTTAACAACATTCAAATATTGAGCGGTTGCTAATCACGGTGAGTTCTTACAATGACTTTTGCACTGGCAAAAGAGACTACAGGCTCTGTTAGTTTTAACGCATGAGCAATTGCGCACACACCTTTTCTTTCACTCACAAGTCTGCAAACCTTTGAGAGCCTCCATCGCAGGAGGAAAGAACCTCCAAGCTGGCACAAGTGATCTGTTGTTATATATTTTTTTCATCTCCAGTCAATTGAAAGGAGCAAGATGGGAAAGCTTTTGTTTGATGACTCTGTATATGATCTGCTTGAAGTTCACACTTTGGATATTCTCGAGAAGGACTGATCTGGACTGCAGCAGCATTTCCGTCACACTAGATCCTGAAAGCAAATCTCGTCTTGCAGCATTAATAGTGAACTTTTTCTGACGTCATTGAATGGCTGAGGATGGCGAGTCTCTCCAGCGTTTCTACATCTATTTCTCTGGGATGTGATCTTGACTGCCCGTAGAAAGTCGGAATAACCTCAGGAAATTCTTCCTAAATTTTTCAAGCTGTTATTTTAACTTTGCTTCGAAACCCACTGCAAAAGTTGTACCAAGTAAAGGCATGAAACACAACAGACTTGAATCTTCCGAGGGTGCCAACTACTGAGTGAGTGGGGCACGTGACTTGAATCTTTCGAGAGTGCCAACTACTGAGTGAGTGGGGCACGAGGCTTGAATTTTCCGAGGGTGCCAACTACTGAGTGAGTGGGAAACGAGACTTGAATTCTGTCTTGTTACCAATACTAATCTATAAAGAGTCCAAGAGCATTGAGTCGATGATGAAAAAGCAACGCAAATATAAACAACTGTTTAGGCTATTCTGACCGGATATTTTCGATAGCTAAATATTTGGTGATCTTTTTATCTGCTTCCTTATGAGTAAGTTTCTTCTCACCATCAGAAGAAATCAACTCAAAATCTTAAATATCTTGACATCAATGATCCAAATATAACACTGAAGGAACGATATTTTGGTAACATTAAGGGAGATATGCCTCCAGAACTTCGACACAACATTGCCTTCAGTGCCTAGAAATGTGTATATCCTGAAACTTGGGTGCTTTAATCACCAAGTGAAGCTTTTACAGCTTTATAAAGTGAATGGACCCCAACTAATATGTTGCTGAACTCACTTCGCACGTTCAGCTGTGGAGACGACACAGCTGTGATATCCACCCTCTCCTCCATATTTGGTCAAGAGTAGCCATGTAACGGCTGGTGCTGATGACTCTTGCTCTCATTCTGCCCTTCAGCTCAAAATTAGGTGTAGCTATGCTCCAGTCTTAGAAGGTTCTGAACCAGCCTTTTAACTCATGTTGTTAATTCAGGTTGAAAATAGCAGTGTAATCTCAAATTGCAGTCTGCTTTCACCTTCATTACTCTTATTCATTTGATTCTCATACTAACCTGTAATATATTCATTTGATTATCATACTAACCTGTAATATATTCAGCTAATTATTATACTAACCTGTAATATATTCAGCTAATTATTATACTAACCTGTAATATATTCAGCTAATTATTATACTAACCTGTAATATATTCAGCTAATTATTTT
>NW_013665809.1:266232-274383 GCF_000517525.1 Limulus polyphemus | reverse complement strand
GTAATATATTCAGCTAATTATTATACTAACCTGTAATATATTCATCTGATTAGCAAACTAACTTGTAATATGTAATTCGGACGAAGTGCGTTAGAATGGGTATAAGAGAGCGTTTCTTAAATTAATGAAATATTAAGAGGAATTACGTGATTTTTATCAAAATATTTTCTTGTTTTCTACTTGATTGTTTCCAACGTTGGACCCTATACACACATATTGGCTGGATATTTATCGAAACAAAAGCTAAGTACATAATTTCTTCTTACCCATGATATATTTAATAAAATTCTAACGTTTAAGTTTATCGTATGATACCTCTATAACACAAATTTTGTAACGTTCTAAATAATAAACCATAAATGACTACTTAGTTGGGGGGGGGGTAATTATGGGTAAATTATTCCACATTATTGTAGTAGAGCACTGTAAAGGATTTATTTTAAATCCAAGCAACCGATATGTTCCAGTTTATAACAGTAGTACCAACTTTTATGAGGTATGAAGACAGTCAAAGCATTTTGAAACTATGTGGACAATTTCTGTAGCTCTTCTACTGTAGCGCTTGTTGATACCAAATAAAAATAACTTTGAGTTGATTAGGTTGTTCGTACCTTTAAAAATCAATCTAGAATTTAAAAGATCGCACTAAAAAGTTAAATCGAGTATCATGGGATGTCATTTCTACATATCATTGTAAACGTTGACTATAAGCCCCTTCTCCAGTGGCAAGTTTGAAGGCTTATAACGCTATAAACCGGGTTTCGATACCCGTGTTGAGTATAGCATAGATAGCTCATTGTGTAGCTTTGCGCTTAATAACAAAATAAACACATAAAATGTCCAGAACTTGCGACAAAAATGTATCTTACCCACTGTATGGCATCCTTCGAAAACAACCAATGAAGACGTTGATGAGAGGTTGAAATAGCCATTGTTTTAGAAGTACATAGTATACAATACTACCGTAAACAATGACTGTAAGAAGTACCAGAAGGCGAACATCATGACACCACGAACTAGACAAAAGCCACGAATGATGTAGAGAAAACCCTAGATACACGTTGTACGTCAGGAACAATAGTGTTGCAGTAATCCAGCAGGTAATTTTCTTCAGTCGGTTACGAAGATGCCGTGGAAATCCCTGACTTACTGCGATGTCTTCTGATGCTTGGCCTAAACCCATTTTATCACCAACACTAGTATTTTCCATTTTCATGCTGTTGCTGTATGCATCCTGAAGTAATTATATCTATGAGTTTCTAGAAGTATTTGCGGGTAAATAACGTATAACCAACGATTTGTTCCCCACCCACTGTACTTGCTATTACATAGTGACATTCATGTCACTTTCTTTCATAACATTTGAATGATAACATAATAACATTTGATTTCACTCTAAAATATCAACAACATCTTAGACACATTTTCTGACATGATTTGAATATATAAATTTGATAAATTACAATAACAGTAAAAATAAGTTACGTTTTTTCTCAACAAAACATCCACCCACATGCCTGACGAGTACAAAATGAAGGGAAATAAAAACCTCTTACGAGTGAGTCAGAGACAAAATTAGTAAGTTTCGAAAAATTAATTAAAGAAAATTGTGATTATTCATAATTGGATTAAAAGTTGAACTAAGGATAGTTGTGACTATTCATAATTGGATTGAAATTGAACTAAGGATAATTGTGATTATTCATAATTGGATTAAAAGTTGAACTAAGGATAGTTGTGACTATTCATAATTGTATTAAAAGTTGAACTAAGGATAGTTGTGACTATTCATAATTGGATTAAAAGTTGAACTAAGGATAGTTGTGACTATTCATAATTGGATTAACAAACTGAACTAAGAATAACTGTGGCTAACCATAATTGGATTAACAAATTGAAGTAAGGCTTAAATCCAGTATTAAGTAACGCAAATTTAAACACTGATGGTCATATAAAATGAAGTTATTCTGAGGTCGTATATCTTCTTATTTAGTTAGCTGACTTACCGTTCAAAAAACAGAAATTCCAGAGTTATAATTCACTGACACTGCATCTCTTTTCAAGACTATTTTAAATATAAAAAAGAATCACTGTTTTGGAGTCAATATATAGTGCAATGAATATGGCTCTTCGTTTACTTGTACAGGTAATATTCAAGTAGAGCAAGATAGCAAGATGATTTTGTGTTTACAGTGTACATTAAGATTCGAAAGTCCATTTCTGTGTTCTATACTTATAACTTATCACGAATGTCATGTGACTTTTGTTTTTTAAACAATCGAGAGATTACTATAAACGTCACAGGGTTATTTTTAACACCTACTTATGCATGCTACTCCATCTATCGTGTTTACGTCGAAGAACAAACAGTCAAATTAAAAATCTTAAGAAGAAAGTAAATATATTATATGTGTATTAGAAATGGGTAAGTATTGACGTTAAGATTACCGAATTTCTAAAATTTTCTTTTTTTTTCTCGACTCATATTATCAAACTGATTATTTAATTAATTCTATAAAGAAGCAGAAGCACCATTTCAATCTAAAGTATGGATTTGTAAACTTCTCACAAACTTCAAAATTTTATTCTCTACAAGATATGTTCTTACTTAGAAATTAGCAAATCCAGAAAGCCTTGAGTGTAATTCTCAAAAGTAACAAGATCAGTTATTTGCCTCCATGTTTTACCAATACATCTAAAATGATTAAGACATTTTAATAAAATATCAGAAAGGAAAAGAAAATATTAGGAAATACAACTCTACTTCATTATTCATTACATATATATACACAAGCTTTTTCTTCAACAGAGTTCATATTTGTAAGATTTAAGTAAACCGGAACATCGGCATTTTAAACTTTTCTCTAAACGACATATATATATATTTACTGAAGTTATTAATTCCATTTTATTAATGAATAAGAATAAAGGTGTTGAGGACAAAACGCCATAGATAAACCATGGAAAAGTCACATTTCCAACGAAAATTTGGAAGGGAGCAGGAGAAACATACATGTAATTCTGGTGAGGTTATTCGGAGAGTAATGCCATTCCTGTCCTTTTAAGTGTGCAATGTGAAACAGAAGCTTTATAAAAACTTTAAGTTGTTGATTTGATTTGTGCACATAACTACAAAATAGGCTTTCTGCACTCTGACCAACGCTGGCCCACCCATGTACAAAACCTTTAAGAACTAAGCAATTAGGTTGGCCTAACAGTTTTTTTCTATGATGTGAACTGACTGACTGTTAAGGTTAATGTTAGTAAGAAAGCTGCTTGAATTATTCTATTCAAAAGGCTTTAGCGTCATTTAGATGCCTTTCTTTTAGCGTTTATTTAAAGCGAATGTAATCTTTCAGTTACAAAAAATATCGATGGTTTTACTTTTAAGATCAGATTGTAGGGTATTAGTATAAAGGTTGTTAATACTGTAAAGTTATGCTAACATAGTTTGGCTTTTTGTAAGCTTTGGGTAATTATAAATGGATCAGTTTTCAAAAATGTTGCAATTGGCTGTCTAGATAAAGACGAATATAATTTATTGTGTTTTTTGTTTCAGGAAATTTGTTTAGGAATTAAAATAAAAGTGTGTAACAAATTCTAGTAATGATTTTCAAGGTGGAAGCTATTTTATCGAACGACTTACATTCAAATAATAAACCTGTCAAATGGGACTGGATTTTGACTCCCACTGACCTTGACCAATGAAAGTGTGTCATGTAAACAGATCTATTTGTAGCGCGAAATAAAAAGCAACAACAAACAAACCAAAAACAAACAACAATAACAAGCATCGCGCTCGTGTCCCCAGGTGGGTCATCTCTAAGTTTACTTACTTCCAATGCTAAAATCTGGGGTTCAATTCACTGTGGTGGACACAGCCGACAGCCCAATGTGGCAAACACACATCTCGACCGTTTTTCGGTTTTGTTTAGTTACCCAGCTTACTGTATGTTGCGTTAGCAACGAGAGTAATGTCATCGCAGCTTTATTGGGATCAAGATCCTTTTCGGGATCTTTATGTGTGTGTGTGGTGGGGGGGGTCACGTATCATGCTTCACCTCCTGTACTGGTGTTTAGTCGTTTCACGATTTTGTCACCCTTGCTAATCTTCTCTATATCGTTTAAAGTTTAGTAAATGTACTGGCCACTCAAGTACGCACTGTTTAAATGGTAAACATCACACGAAAGAGGGTGTTGATAGCACTTTAATTCACTGTTATGATTTCAATACCCTTATCCGGGCCATGTACATTCATGTTCGATGTTCATCATTTGCACTGGTTTGCACTCCAATGCTTGTTCATTTTGTAGCATATCTTATATGTATTGACATATATAACCCTTTTTAATATACAATGCATACACTACATAGATGATATATTAGGTAAGTTTAGCAGTAGGTGGCTGGTTGCTATTCTTAAAGTACATATTTATGGTGAGAGGTACTTACGCTCAGTTTCGTCATGTGTGATATGGCGATTCAATGTGCGTAGTAGTTCGTTTCTACGTAGGTTTTTCTGTAAATAAGTGTACGATCTGTTTAGAGAACTGTCATTGAGCGGTTGTGTGTTGGCATAGTTATGTATGAAACTTGAACTTGTTGAACGTGGGACCTAGTATGCACTTGTGAGTATTGAGTTTTGTTTTTATTTTACTTGGTGCTATGTTAATCCTTGCCAGACAGGCGTACTTTATTACTGGACGTATAGGTGTTGTTTGTATATCTTCAGTATGTTTTTTGGGTGACGTGTCCGTATTATTTCCAGACAAACTTCTAACCTGGTTGACTCGTCTCACGATTTTATATGCGATTTCATTTATATGTTTTTGCCATGTTAATTTTGAATCGTAGATGGGGGCCTAGAAAATTTGCTGATGTAGCCGTCTGGAGGAGGGTTCCGTGGCGATAAGAGTTTCTTGAATTTTACAAGTACAAGAATTTGTGTTTTTGGTATATACATTTTAATCACTTTTGTTTGGCAGCATTCTGCTATTTCGTTTCGAGCTGGTTGTAAGTTAGCGGCTGCTGTAGAGGGTGTTTGGGAACTCTTCAACATTGTTACATTATCTGCGAATTGTGAGGTATAACAGAAATTGGGGTCGTCTAAAGGCATTTCTCTTACATATATGATGAAGTGTATGGGGCTAACTACCCCTCCTTGAGGAAAACCCTCCTCAGGGGTAAAATACTCTGAGTAGGTGCCCTCTACATTGTGTATCTTTGTGCTTCATTACAAAACAAACGAACTTAATTTCACGAATTTTAACTTTTAAAATCTTTTAATTTCATAGATATAAGTGTAAATTCATTTTTGGAAGAAACTGATTTTCCCATGTTTCCTTCAATTGTTTATAAGCTTACATTTTTATTAGCCTAGGACGTGTGAAGACTAACTCACTTAAAAACACAACACGATATTTTATTTCATTCTATTTTAGAATAAACTAAAAAATACTGTGGTAGTGATTTGGAAGTAAACTCCATGTTTGATGATTATAAACTAACTTTTGTATTTATTTTTTACCTCATATATTATCATAATCACCGTCATACTTGGGTTTGAGTTATTAGATCTAGGTGGTAAGTTAGCAGACCATTGTTTTTTGGAATATCACACCAGACACATTTTCTGATCTTCTGTCCTTTCTATAATGGCTTGGTAGTTAAAACTCTCTACTCGCAAACTGCGGGTTTGAATCCCGCCACCGAACATGCTCACCCTTTCAGCCGCGAGGGCGTTATAATGTGACTGTAAATCTCACTATTCGTTGGTAAAGAGTAACTCAAGAGTTGGCGGTGGGTGGTGTTGACTAGCTGCCTTCCCTCTAGTCTAACATTTCCATATTACAGGCGGTTAACCCAGATAACGTTCGAGTAGCTTTGCACGAAATTCAACAAGCAAACAAACAAAACAAAATCATTCCAACTGGACTCCACCTTTTCGTAGCTCAGTAGTAAATCTGAGTGTCTATAACGCTAAAAAGCAGGTTTTGATACCCGTGGTGAACAGGACACATATACCCAATGTGTAGCTTTGTGCTTCACAACAAACAAATCATCTTTACTTACAACAATCTGAATATTTTTATTACGTAATGAATTGTTTTCAAGAATAATTAATATTAATGTTTGAAAAATAAAACTATAACCAGTTTAGATATATTTTGTTTTAAATTCTACAATGCTCTAAATAAATAACGGACAGCTCTTTCAAATTAGATAATAAATTTATATAGACAATTACGATTTAACATCGCCTGTAGGAATGTCATCTTTCTTACAATTAGTTTTTGTTCATCAATTAATTCTTAATGTTTCATATGTAAATAAAAATGGTTGGTGTTCGTGAAAGAAAGTATAACTTGTAGTTGTCTCCACGGATTACTTTCTTAATAACTATACGAACTGCAGTTTATTGCTGTTGGAGACTTTTTGGCTGTAACCATACTTATGACATTTTTAGACGAAAACGTAACGTTCTTTTGCTAGAAACTTCTATTTATGAACACCAATAGACTGAATGTTTGTATTTAAGAACACCAGTACACTTAACGTTTGTATTTATGAACACTAGTAGACTGAACGTTTGTATTTATGAACACCAGTAGACTGAACGTTTGTATTTATGAACACCAGTACACCTAATTTTTGTATTTAAGAACACCAGTAGACTGAATTTTTGTATTTATGAACACCAGTAGACTGAATGTTTGTATTTATGAACACCAGTAGACTGAATGTTTGTATTTATGAACACCAGTAGACTGAATGTTTGTATTTAAGAACACCAGTAGACTGAATGTTTGTATTTATGAACACTAGTAGACTGAACGTTTGTATTTATGAACACCATTAGACTGAATGTTTGTATTTATGAACACCAGTACACTGAACGTTTGTATTTAAGGACACCAGTAGACTGAATGTTTATATTTATGAACACCAGTAGACTGAATTTTTGTATTTATGAACACCAGTACACATGAACGTTTGTATTTATTAACACCAGTAGACTGAATGTTTATATTTATGAACACCAGTAGACTGAATTTTTGTATTTATGAACATTAGTAGACTGAATGTATCCTCAATAAAAATCACCTACTTTACTTTCAATAAACTAAGGACGTTACAAAACCTCAGCATCAATCACAAATGTTCACTTGTTCCAGCCAATTGAATACTGTCTAAGCGTTAAATAACGATTCTCTTTTGTTTGTATTCCAATCAACTGAAGACATTCTACACCATCATTTTGTGATCCAACCAAATGAATTTTCTGTACCATAAGATCATGCTCCAATCAACTGGAGATACCAGACACCCTTGGAATGTGCATCAACTAACTGAAGACATCCTACACTTTCATTGTGTGTGCTCCAAGCAAATGAAGATATCCGATACCCTCTGTATGTGCTTATAACCAACTAAAGATACTCCATACTCTCTCTATGCGCTATAACCAAGTAAAGATATCCTACACTCACAGTTTATGCTCCAACTCCGTCTGAAGAGATATACTCTACGTAAGAATCACATTCTTTCAGCTCTTTCCAATAAACACGGGAAGAAGAAGATACTCTGGCTGCTAAATGTATTTGGAGAGCTGAAAAAGCTCAAACTCTCCTTTCCGAATAAAATACTATAAAGTTTTGTGTATACTTAAAAGAAAGTACAATCATTTATAGACTTCTGTTGTTTGGAACACGTTTTAGTAGTTCTAATTCCAAAGCTTTGTAAAATTAGTATTTGCTCTAATCAAGCTGAAAACATTATGCACCCAAAAGAAGAATATCATAACAAAACATATTTTGTTTCTAGCCCGCTTGAAAACGTTTCACACCCTCGGTAAATTTACCTGCACATTTGTTTTTGATATCTTAATGTCCTGTACTGAAAGTAAGAATTGTATTTTTTCATAGATATGAAAGAAACCTAGACTAAAGAACCCGCTCCGAACAATAAGTTTGGACACAACTTAGTTTGGTGCCAAATCTGAAGTTAAACCTAAAAGATGGCAGGCTTTCATATCATTTGTGTGGGATATATAATCTAGTTAATGTTAAAACTGGCTCCAAAACTCAAAGATAGCGGGCACACCGACTTTAATTGTGAGATACATAACATAGCTTAAACACGTTTGTTTG
>NW_013665809.1:261087-266037 GCF_000517525.1 Limulus polyphemus | reverse complement strand
GCAGACATACCGCTGTGCCACTGGGGGGGCAGCTTAAACACACCAAAAATTGTTTCATATTTTAAGAACAACTGGAATTTATACTCTTATAGTTGTAAAAATAAATTATTATCTAATCTTAAAACGGTTCATAATCTCTAACATAATGTCCATTTGTAAAATAAATTATTATCTAGTCTTAAAACGGTTCATAATCTCTAACATAATGTCCATTTGTAAAAATAAATTATTATCTAATCTTAAAACGGTTCATAATCTCTAACATAATGTCCATTTGTAAAAATAAATTATTATCTAATCTTAAAATAGGTTCATAATCTCTAACATAATGTCCATTTGTAAAAATAAATTATTATCTAATCTTAAAACGGTTCATAATCTCTAACATAATGCCCATTTGTAAAAATAAATTATTATCTAATCTTAAAACGGTTCATAATCTCTAACATAATGTCCATTCATAGCGGTTGGGCACAGTTAAAGTTGTGGTCGAACTTTTATCTCAAATCTTATTAAAACAAAATAAAAAAAAAACGAAACCGTGTTTACCACAACAGGTGTACGTAGTATTTCTATAAAAGCCATCTCTCTATGTCAAGTATTTCAAAGCCAAAATAATTGTATGTGTTGTATTATTTTTACAAACGAAACCATGTCACGAAGTTTAGTGTAAAAAAAAAGTACATTAATGCAATAGTTTAAAAAAGCCAGAGCTTGTAAGCTTGTTTATCTCCTTCCATCAAAAGGGACTATTTAGCTATAATCAAAGAGCTTAGAAGTAACTCCTAAAGTTTACTTAAGATTTGACATAGTCCATTCATTTCACATATACAGCACATGCAAACACACAAACAGAGCAAACAGTTTGTTATAGAAAACGTCTGTTAGTTCCCATAGCTATAGTGTCGGCCCTGGTTCAGACTTTATCCAGATGAAGAATCACGGTTTACTTTCCTTTATTAAATAATCCCGTGTAAAGCCCACAAAGCACCTCCCTTATTAATATACAAAAGATCAGTCACGTCAAAATGGCAGTAAACGGAGATTAAAGTCAAAGTCTCAATCATTTTGTTCTGTCTTGTGAATCACATTGCGAGCGATAAATAACGCACGCTGAGGGTGGAGTCTCGTGGTGACAAAGTCACGTGCAGGGTCGGTAGTTTGACTGATATACCCAGGTGCCTATATCCCCACGAGGATATTACCATAACAATGTTGGCACGCGCACTGGGATTGCGGTGTTTTGCTGTGGTTGGCTCTCATGCGGTGAACACTTGACCTTTGAAGTGTCAGTCTTTTTAGAATCTGTTTGACAGGAAAGAAAAAACGGAAGTAGGAGATTTATCCTGTTTGCAATAATTGCACAGTTGGCTTACCAGTTCGGTTCAGTAGCATTTGGCTACTTTATTCGTGCCGTATATCTTTTGTAGCGGCAGTTGAAGGAATGACAATACTCTATCTAATCTAATCCCTTTAGTCTGATTTGTCTCCAATGGAGTGTAAAGTCGTCTGATTGTGTGCGTGAAATATGTGTATTTGTATTTTAATATCGTGAATTGATTTTTCAAGCCCACTTTTTATGTTCTTGACATTTACTTTGAGTTATTTTACTACAATAAAGAAGACAAGTTCGAGATAGAGACACGACTAAGTTTCTTCAACACCCTCAGACAAAGGTATATGAAAGGAATATTAGGTCTCTAAAAATATATTTAACTGATCTGGAGAAAGGCCTTGTGGCGACAACCTGCGTCAGCTAAATGACAACTCTGTGATGTAATATGCAGTTAATTCTGTAGGATTTAAATCTGATGCAACTGTTTTGTTTCCTCTTGTTTCTTTATTTGAGAGATATGACACTGCATACTTTTTTAATTTAGCTTTGGTTTTATACTGAGTATTCTTACTCTTATTTTTATTTGCAGATTTTTACAGTTTCTTGTTTATTGAGAAGTAAAACAAACAAAGCAATACATGGTAAGTTTACAGATTTACAACGCTAAATTTCGAGAATCGATTTCTCGTGGTGTAATGAGCGCATTGTGTAGCTTTAAGCTAAAACAAAACAAAAAAACCAACAACAACGCCACATTATGTAGCTTTGCGCTAAAAACAACATCAACAAAAACAAAACAGAACTGGTAAACGTGACATAAACAAAAATATATGAAATTACTTCGTCAAAAAAAATTGTCCTTGATGCGACGAAAGCACTTCAACAACGAGAACTTGTGTAAATTAAGAGAATCTTAACGTAATTTTTAATCTGTTTTCTCTATTCTTTTTAATTTTCCTGTTTCTGTTTGATGTAAAATTTGTCTCTATACCTGTCAGTATCATGTCGTCAGGCATGTTGAAATGCTCTGCAACCGGAAGTTCTTTGTTCGTTTTTATTGAAGATTTGTGGTTGAAGAAGCTTACTGGATAGCACTGTTAAATATTGTAACGCCGAATGGCACCAATCTCGATCCTGGGATTGTTGACCTTCGAGCGTCTCTAAACAAAATTCCGAATAACTTGTAATTAAGCTTGTAAAGTTTTTTTATTATTATTATTCACATTTTTATTCATGCTTCTATTTCTCTACATTATTATTTCAGGTATTGATTTACATTATTATTTTCTCAAGCTCTCATCTTCCTATGTATTTATTTTTCTCTATCAGTGAAAAGTTTCATACATAATGAAAATTAATATTTTTTTTTTCTGTCTACAAACGAATTCTCCCTTCCGGGAGACTAACTGCTTGAGTTGGGATTGGCTGGTCACCAGATTCAACTCAACTGGGACTTCCGGTTTACATGACGTCACACGTCCTACTATTTATTGCATTGCGCAGGCTAAAGGTCACCCTTTGTTCTCCTGAAGAAGAAGAATAGTCAACTATTCGAAAGCGCTCAAGTTTTGGGTCTTATTTTAAGTTTAGTGACAGCAGTTAATATTCCATCACCATAACCTTGCCGTAATGACCTACTATTTTTTCAATTGAAGTAATTGCATTGAATGGGTAGTAAAGTGTAACTTCCTTTGTGAATTTCAACATTGGTGAAATTTAAGAAAATGGCGAAAACAAGTACAAATTATTGCTTTACAAAATGTAAAAAAAAAAGAAGAAATACTAAACATTATATTGGTCAAACGTTGAGTGTTTCGAAAGGGAAGGATTTGTTGCAACTGGAGTTTAAGGTCTTAGAATAGAAAAGGGCCTCCAAAAACCAACAACATCTAGACAGAAGAATAGTGCCATCAAAAGGTTGCTAAGAAGAATGAAGAAATAAATATCAAATCAATTCTAAACAGCTTCAGAAATAAATATTGAATATACATAGAACCAGCAATAGGTAATTGGAAGAATATTACCCACATGGCAAAATTATCTTCATGGTTTTAATATATCATGTGCGATCATTATAAACTGTTTAATCACGGCAAAACATCTTTAAAAAATGGAAGAAAGAATGTGTTATGTACTAACGAAACAAAGTTTAAGCTTGTTGGAAACTCTAACAACATTTTTGTGCAAGGACGTAACCATATGAAGTTTAAGCCGAGTGGGTAAAAACAACATCAACAAACAGAACATTAACACATGATTGTAACTGCATAACTTTGTGGGAATATTTTTCTGTGGCAGAAGTGTAAGATTTTTTAACTTGGTGGCATTGTGAAGAAGGAGTAGAATCATAACATCGTGCCGGTTGACATAATTTGGCAGGATAATTATCTAAGACATACTGCCCTTCTGAATACGAAGTACTTGTAGAAGAAAGAAACAGTTGATGATATAAGTGATGAAATGGTCAGTCCAAAGTCCCGAACCTAATTCATTTCAAAATCTCCGTCTCAAAAGAAATGCTGTTTAACAAAAGAAACCAACTACAACTTATAGCGACTCTAGAAGGAAGTATCTGTTGATAATTCTACAAAATGGGTGATATCCATCCATGTCTGATGGGTATTATCGTACTTACTAAATACTGATTATGTGAAATGTTATGTTTTTGAATAATAGCAAATAGTCGAAACATATAACCATAAAGATAAAACTTTGGGTTTGTTTTGTTTTGGACATTCGCGCAAAACTACACAATGACTATCCACGCTAGCCGTCTCTAATTAGTTCTCGAATTCTTAACTGTTAGAATAGAAGGAAGGCAGCTAGTCAACAACACTCACATTGGGCTGCTCGAATCTAATAGTGGGAGTTGACCGTCACTCTTATTACACACTCATGGTCCCAAATTGCCAAATAGTTTTTTTTTTCATTGTGACAAGCCATGGACTTTTAGATCAACAGTATGGCACGCTACTACTTGGCCACACCCGTCCCCAAAGAAAAGCCAAATAGGTTTTTTCATTGTGACAAGCCATGGACTCTTAGATCTACAGTATGGCACGCTACTACTTGGCCACACCCGTCCCCAAAGAAAAGCCAAATAGGTTTTTTAACGCACAATTAAAACTCCAGTTCAATTTGAGAAAATATTTTCTTATATTGAATAGATATAGTTCTTTGTATCCTGTTTTGATATTTTTTTGGAGATTTGTTCACTTTATACAACAGTAAGGCCTCCTGTCCGTTTTATATATGTCTGATAAGCGTAGTTTACTAAAGTTTATATTATATAAATTTTAAAGTATCATAATCTGAAGTTTAAAAAGAGGTTTTTATTATCCCAGAATTAGATTTAACTTATCTTTCAAACTAACGAGACTCGAGCTAATAAAACAGGTTAGTTTTTAACACAGTAAAAGAAATATATATGTAAATAACAAGAGTTCCTTTGTATGTGTGAGAATAAGAGAAATGTTGCTCTGATGTTGGCGGCCAGGTGTTCTTGTAATAGCTGTCTTCTTAACAAAAAATGGAGGGGACGCAGATAGACACTTTAATGATCTGTTTGTTTTTGAATTTCGCGCAAAGCTACACGAGGGCTATCTGCGCTAGCC